>NC_037669.1:147972948-148005163 GCF_003255815.1 Theropithecus gelada
CTACAGGCGCCCGCCACCTCGCCCGGCTAGTTTTTTGTATTTTTTAGTAGAGACGGGGTTTCACCGTGTTAGCCAGGATGGTCTCGATCTCCTGACCTCGTGATCCGCCCGTCTCGGCCTCCCAAAGTGCTGGGATTACAGGCTTGAGCCACCGCGCCCGGCCTACCTTTCTTTTCTTAAGAAAGTAGTTCTTTCTTTCTTTTATCTTCTTAGGTCTATTCTTTTCTAATTCTTTCATAGTATGAGTTGACGGCCCAATAATGCCAGATCCCAAATTATTGGAAACTCAAAAGGGCAGGGAGGTATAATCTCCAGATGTTGGGGCTTTATCTAATACAGCAAAGAAAGGAAAGAAAAGTTTTTGTATTAAAATATTTAATGTTCATATTCTACTGCTTGGCCTTCAAAGTTGTCCCTCAGATAATACATCAAATAACTCTAAGATGACATCACAAAAGTCACTCTTCTTAACTTTGCTTGGCATACTCCTGCCTTTAAGATTCGAATATTGCTCATAACATTCCTTCTGGATAACTCTGAACCACACAGTACAAACGTATTTAATTTTCACTGTGATCCTGAGACATTTGGTTTATACCTCTATTGCATTCTTATCTTCTTGGATCATCATTACAAATATCAGTTTATTTATCCCTTGCTAGTTTGTAAACAGGTCAGTATTAATTCACTTGGACATCCTTAGTGTTGAGCATAGAACCTAGAACACACAGGTGCACAAAGGTGCATTTCTGTTCAAGGAATATGTTAATTTGAAAAAGTCTTCAATTTCTGGCAGTGACCCTTGTCAAATTTGTTCATTCTCCAGAAAACCCATTTATTTGATGAGTTTTAATTGTCCCTCTCTTTACTATTCTTGTCTTGCATGATACTGTACTTTTTTCCTCCATAATTTCTAATAACTGTATTTTTTTTGTTTTTCCTCTGCACTTTCAATTAGACTTAACATACCTTTCCTTCTCCTTTTGATCATTCCTACTACAATAATTCTTTTTTAAGGACTCTGACAAAGTTAGTCTCACTGAAAGAATTTTATACAGTGTCTTATGAACCTATCGGGACTGAGGAACACACATTTTGGACAAAAATAATGTTTTCAAAAACACTGATAAATGTTATCTTTGTTACAAGACTTCGCAGATTCTTTAGTTAAATTCACATTGTGAATCTTCCAAAGGAGAACATAGTGTGTACACTTTCCCAAATTATGAATAAGATAACTTCTGTTATGCAATATTTTATAAATCTTGCTTCTCAGAATGAATTCTAAGTTTCACTGATATTAACTGTTTATTTGATTAATCGTCTTAAAGTTACATTCAGAACTCCAATAACAATGTCTTCTTTTTCAAAAATGTATGCCTAGCACATTTCTTTGTGCCTCTGCTGTGTCCTTCCCAGCCTCTGGTAACCATCCTTCTACTCCCTATGTTCATGAGTTCAATTGTTTTGATTTTTAGAACCCACAAATAAGTGAGACAATGTGAAGTTTGTATTTCTGTACCTGGCTTATTTCTTTCCCTCTTTCTTTCTTTTCTCTTTCTTTCTTTCTTTCTTTCTTTCTTTCTTTCTTTCTTTCTTTCTTTCTTTCTTTTTTTAGACGGTCTCTCACTCTGTTGCCCAGACTGGAGTGCAGTGGTGCGATCTTGGCTCACTGCAACCTCTGCCTCCTGGGTTGGAGCAATTCCCCTGCCTCAGCCTCCTGAGTGGCTGGGATTACAGGTGTTACCACCATGCCCGGCTAACTTTGTGTATCTTTCATAGAGACGGGGTTTCACCATGTTAGCCAGGCTGGTCTTGAATGCCTGACTTCAGGTGATCCACCCACCTCGGCCTCCCAGAGTGCTGGGATTACAGGCATGAGCCACTGTGCATGGCCTGTACCTGGCTTATTTCAATTAGCCTAATGATCTCCTGTTCCATCCCTGTGGTTGCAAATAACAGGATCTCTTTCTTTTTTTCTGGCTGAGCAGCACTCCATTGTGTATATGTACCACATTTTCTTTATCCATTTATCTGTTGATGTACACTAGGTTGTTTCCAAATCTTAGCTATTGAGAATAGTGTTGCAACAAACATGGGAGTGCAGAAATCTCTTCAATATACTGATTTCCTTTCTTGTAGATATATACTCACCAGTGGGATTGCTGGATCTTGTAGTAGCTCTATCTTTTGTATTTTGAGGAACCACCAAACTGTTCTCCATAGTAGTTGTACTAATTTACATTCCCACAAACAGTGTATGAAGGTTCCCTTTTCTCTACATCCTCACAATCATTTGTTATTGCCTCTCTTTGGATATAAGCCATTTTAACTGGGATGAGATGGTATCTCATTGCAGTTCTGATTTGCATTTCTCTGATGATCAGTGATGTTGAGTACCTTTTCATATGCCTGTTTTCCATTTGTGTGTCTTTTTTTTGAGACACGTCTGTTCAAATTTTTTGCTCATTTTTTTGATTGAATTATTAGATTTTTTCCTAGATTTTCTAACAACAAATTACAGTTGTTTGAGTCACTCATATATCCTAGTTATTATTCCCTTTTCAGATAAACAGTTTACAAATATTTACCCCCATTCTGTGAATTGTCTCTTCACTTCGTTGATTGTCTCCTTTGCTATGCAGAAGTTTCTTAACGTGATGTGATCCCATTTGTCCATTTTGGTTTTGGTTGCCTGTGCTTGTGGGTTTTGCTCAAGAAATATTTGGCCAGACCAATGTTCTGGAGATATTCTCCAATGTTTTCTTATATCAGTTTCATACTTTGAGGTCTTAGATGTAAGTTTTTAATCCCCTTTGACTTAATTTTTGTATATGGCGAGAGACAGGGGTCTATTTTCATTCTTCTGCTTATGGATATTCAGTTTTCTCAGCACTATTGATTGAAGAGACTGTCTTTTCCACAGTTTTTGTTCCTGGCACCTTTGTGAAAAATAAATTAACTATACATACGTGGATTTGTTTCTGGGTTCCATATTCTGTTCCATTGGTCTACATGTCTGTTTTTATGTCAATATCATGCTCATTCGATTACAATAGCTCTGTAATATAATTTGAAGTAATGTGATTTCTATAGTTTAGTTATTTTTGCTCAGGATAAATTAGGCTGTTTGGGGTCCTTTGCTGTTCTAGATAAATTTTGGAATTCTTTTTTCTATTTCTTTAAAGAATATCAATGGTATTTTTGATAGGAAATGAATTGAATCTGTAGATTACTTTGGGTAGTATGGACATTTTAACAATATTGATTATTCCAATCCATGAAACACGGAATGCTTTTCCATTTTTCAGTGTCCTGTATTTTTCATTAGTGTTTCGTAGTTTTCATTATAGAAATATTTAACATCTTTGGTTAATTCCTAGGGATTTAATTTTATGTGTGTCTATTGTAAAGGGGATTACTTTTTTATTTATTTTCAGATTTTGCACTGTTGGCATATATAAATGCTACTGATATTTGTATATTGATTTCATATCCTGCAACTTTACTGAATTTATCAGTTCAAACAAACTGTGGAGCCTTTAGATTTTTCCAAAAGTAGGTTATATTATCTGCAAACAAGGATAATTTAACTTCTTCCATTCCAACTTGGATTCCTTTTATTTCTTCTCTTGTCTGACTTTTCTAGCTAGGACTTTCAGTAGTATGCTGAGTAGCAGTCATGAAAGTGGACATCTTGTCATGCTTCAGATCTTACGGGAAAGGCTTTAGGTTTTCTCGCATTCCGTATGATACTAGCTGTAGGTCTGTTATATATGGCTTTTATTATATTGAGTTATGTTACTTCTACATCAATTTCACAAGCATTTTTATCATGAAGTGATGCTGAATTTTATCAAATGCTTTTTCAGCATCAGTTAAGATGATTATATGACTTCTATCCTTAATTATGTTGATATAATGTATTACATTGATTGATTTGCATATGTTGAACCATCCTTGCATCCCCAGAATACATCTCACTTGGTCATGTTGAATGATCATTCTAATGTCTTGCTGAATTCAGTCTGCTAGGAGTTTTTTGAGGATTTTTGCATCAATTTTTATCAGATATATTAGCCTATAGTTTTCCTTTTTTTGATGTGTCTTTGATTTCAGTATCAGGGTAATATGGGCCTCATATAATGAATTTGAAAATGTTCCCTCCTCCTCTGTTTTTTGTAATAGTTTTAGTAGGATTACTGTTTGCTCTTCCTTAAAGGTTTTATAGAATTCAGCAGTGAAGCCACTGGGCCGCAGGCTTTTCTTTACTGGGAGACTTTGATCTCATAATTTGTTATTGGTTTATGCAAGTTTTGGTCTTCTTCCTGGTTCGATCTCAGTAGGTTATATGTGTATAGGAATTTGTCTATTCTAGATTTTCTAATTCATTGGCATATGGTTTCTCATAGTAGACTCTAATGTTCCTTTAAATTTGTGCAGTGCCAGTTGTGTCTTGTTTTATTATTACTAATTTTATTTATTTGTATCTTCTCTCTTTTCTTAATTAGTCTGGCTAAAGGTTTGTCCATTTTTATTTAACTTTTCATTCCATTGATTTTTGTGTATTGTTTTCTTCATTTTAATTGCATTTATTTTTGCTTTGATCTTTATTATTTCTTTTCTTCTACTAATTTTGGGTTTGGTTTGCCCTTGGTTATCTAGTTCTTTAAGATGCATCATTCGATTGCTTATTTGGTTTTTCTACTTTTTTGATGTAGGCACTTGTACCTATAAGTTTCCCTCTTAGTACTACTTCTGCTGTTTCCCATAGATTTTGGTGTGATGTGTTTCCATTATCATGTGTTTCAAAACATTTTTAAATTTTCTTCTTGATTTCTTCATTGATCTACTGATCATTCAGGAGCATATTGCTTAATTTCCATGTATTTTGATATTTTTCAAAATTCCTCTTGTAATTAATTTCTAGTTTTATTCCATCGTGGTCAAAGAAGATGGTTGATATTATTTCAATTTTTTGCAATGATTTCAGACTTCTTTTGTGACCTAACGCATGGTTTATCCTTGAGAATAATCTATGTGTTGAGAAAAAGAATGTGTATTCTGCAGCTGTTGGATGAAATGCTCTGTAAATATCTACTATATCCCATTGGCCAATAGTGCAGATTAAACCTGATGTTTCTTTGTTCATTTTCTGTCTAGAAGATCTGTCCAATCTAAAAGTGGGGTGTTAAAGTCTCCAGCCATTATTGTCTTGGACATATCTCTCACTTTAGCTCTAATAATATTTGCTTTATATATCTGGGTACTCCAGTGTTGGGTGCATATATATTTACTGGGGGCCAATATATGGCTGAATTGACCCCTTTATCATTATACAGTGAACTTCTTTGTCTCATCTTATAGTTTTTGTCTTGAAATCTATTTTGTCTGACAAAAGTATAGCTACTTCTGCTCTTTTGTGGTTTCCTTTGGCACGGATTATCTTTTTCCATCTCTTTATTTTCAGTCTATGTGTGTTTCTATAGGTGAAGTGTGTTTCTTATAAATACAGATCAATGTGTTTTGTTTGTTCATCCATTCAGCTACTCGATGTTTTTTGATTGGAGATTTTCACCCCCTTATATTCAATGTTATTATTGCTAAATGAAGACTTAAGGACTTAATCCTGCCATTTTGTTATTTGTGATTTTTTTTTTTTTTTTTTTTTTTTTTTTAATGGAGTCTCGCTCTGTCGCCCAGGCTGCAGTGCAGTGGCGTGTGCTCAGTTCACTGCAAGCTCTGCCTCCCAGGTTCCACGCCATTCTCCTGCCTCAGCCTCCCAAGTAGCTGGGACTACAGACGCCCACCACCATGCCTGGCTAATTTGTTGTAGTTTTAGTAGAGGCAGGGTGTTACTGTGTTAGCCAGGATGGTCTCAATCTTCTGACCTCGTGATCCGCCTGCCTCGGCCTCCCAAAGTGCTGGGATTACAGGCCTGAGCCACCATGACAGGCCTTGTTATTTGCTTTCTGATTGTGGTCTTTTCCTTCCTTCTTTCCTTCATGTCTTCCTTTAGTGAAGGTAATTTTCTCCGGTGATATGATTTAGTTTCTTGCTTTTAATTTTTTGTGTATTTGTTGCATGTTTCTTGAGGCTACCATGAGACTTGAAAATACTATCTTATAACCCATTATTTCAACTTGATAACTATTTAACAGTTTACATAAACAATCAAATACATAAGCAAAAAGAAAAATTAATAAAAACTCTATGCCTTAACTTTATTCCCTCACTTTTTAACTTTGTGTTGTTTCTATTTAAATCTCATTGTACTGTCAACATCTTGACAGTTGTTATTTTTTATTGGTTCATTGGCTAGTCTTTTCATTTGGAATAAAAGTAATTTACACATCACAATTACAGAGTTATAATTTTCTGGTTTTTTTCTGTGTACTGTTACCAGTGAGTTTTATACCTTCAGGTGATCACTTCCTTCTCATTAAAGTCCTTTTCTTTCTGATTGAAGTGCTCCCTTTAGCATTACTTGTAGGACAGGTCTGGTGTTGATTAAATACCTCAGCTTTTGTTTTCCTGGGAAAGTTTTTATTTCTTCAAATATGTCACGCCACTGTCTCATGGCCCGTAAGGTTTCTGTGAGGAAGTCAGCTGCTCTGTTATATTGTGTGTTATTTGTTTCTTTTCTCTTACTTCTTTAGGATCCTTTCTTTATCTTTGACCTTTGGGAGTTTCACTATTAAATGCCTTGAGGTAGTCTTTGGGTTAAATCTACTTTGTGTTCTATACTTTTGTACTTGAATATAGTTATCTTTCTCTAAGTTGGGGAGGTTTTCTATTTTTATCGCTTTGAATAAATTTTCCACCCCTATTGCTTTCTTTACCTCCTCTTTAAGGACAGTAACTGTTAGATTTGCCCTTCGAGGCTATTTTCTAGATCCTGTGTGTGTGCTTCATTGTTTTTCAAATAATTTCTTCCCTTTTCTCTCTCTGACTGTGAATTTGTCAAATAGCCTGGCTTCAAACTCACCAATTATTTCTTCTGCTTGATCAATTCTGCTGTTAAAAGACTCTGATGCATTCATCAGTATGCCAATTACATTTTTCAGCCCCCGAATTCCTGATTGATTCTTTTTAATTATTTTAATCTCTCCATTAAATCTATCTGATAGAATTCTGAATTCCTTCTCTTTGTTACCTTGAATTTCTTTGAGCTTTCTCAGCACAGGTATTTTGAATTCTCCATCTGAAAAGTCACATACTTTTTGTTTTCTTTTCTTCCTCCAAGATTAGTCCCTGGTGCCTTATTTAGTTCATTTGGTGAAGTCACGTTTTCCTGGATGGTGTTGATGTTAGTAGATGTTCTTTGGTATCTGGGCACAGAAGAGTTAGGCATTAATTGTAGTCTTCACTGGTGGAGCTTGTGTGTACCAATTCTTCTTGGGAAGACTTCCCAGATATTTAAAAGAATTTGGGTGTTGTGATCTAAGCTGTATCTACTTTAGGAGGCACTCTTAGCCCAGTAATGCCATGGTTCTTGCAGACTCAAAGAGGTACTGCCGTGATGGTCTTGGACAAAACCTGAGAAAATTGTGTAGATTACCAGGCAGAGACTCGTTCTCTTCCCTTACTTTCTCTCAAACCAGCAAAATCTCTCACTGTTGTGACCTAAACGGGGGATGAGTGGATTGACAGGGGTGGGTTACCCCTTTTGTTAGAAAAAGGGGGGGTGACCCCTTTTGTTGCCACCACTATGACTGTGCAGGGTCAGACCTGAAGCCAACACAGCACTGGGTGTTGCCCAATGCCTGTTATAACCACTCCCTGGCTACTCCCTTTGTTTGCTCAAGGCTCTGGGGACATAAAATCAGCAGGTAGCAAACCCAGTCAGGTCTGTGTCTTTCTCTTTAAGGTGGTGAGTGCCCCTAGGCCCTAGGTGGGTCCAGAGGTGCCATCTGGGAGTTAGGGACTATGGTTCAAAACCTTAGAAATCTGCCTGGTGTTTTATTTTACTGAGACTGAGCTGGCATGCATACCACAAAACACAGTCCTTTCCAGTCTTCCCTCCCCTCTCCAAAGGTAGGACTCACCCCATAGCCTGCACCACCACAGGTAATGAAGAGTACTGCCAGACTATCACCAACATTCCCATAAGGCCCAAGGGCTCTTCAGTCAGCTTGTGGTGAATTCTTCCTGGCTTGGGACTCACCCTGCAGGGGAGTGGGCTCTCTTCTGGCCCAGGGCAGGTCCAGAGATGCTATCTAAGAGTCTGGTCCTGGATTAGGGGACACTAAGAGCCCACTTGGTGCTATACTTCTCTGTGGCAACCACAGAGGTGGTTCCTGAAGCCAGCAATTCTCAGAGGCTCACTCAAGGCCCTTGACGTCATACCTGGGTATCACTGTTTGTTATTCAGGGTCCAAGGGCTCTTCAGTTAACAGGTGATAAATGCTGCCAGGACTGGGTCCTTTCCTTTGAGGCAGTGGGTTCCCTTCTGGCCTAGAGTGTATCTAGAAATGTCATCCAGAAGCTAGGGCCTGGAACAGGGGCCTCATGACTCTGACTGATGCCCTATCCTGCTGTGGCTATGTTGGTATCCACGATGTAAGACGAAGTTTTCCCAATCTTTCTTCTCCTCTCCTCAAGTGAAAAGAAGGGGCCTCTTAGGGAGCTGCATGCTGTACAGCCTGTGGTTAGAGGAGGGGTGATGCCAGCACTCTCTTAGCTACCCCAGTCCAGCTAGTGCCTCAGCAGGTCACATGCTCTATCCTAGTCCACTGTCTCTGGGCCCAGTTCAGCCCTAGGACTTGCCTATGAGTTGCAGTCTTTATGGCTTATGCTGACTTTCAAAGTTATTTGGAGCACAGATCACTGTAGCCCATGGTGACAAGGTTTGTGGAAACTAAAGTTCAGCACCTGGCACTGGTGATTCCCCTCTGGCTAGGGCTGGTTTAAATGCTCTCTCCGTGGGCAGGCATCAGCTGAGTTAGGTCTGGTTTTCCTTTCTGCCCTAATAGGATAGCACTGAGTTCAATGCCTCACAATTGCTGTGTTCTACCTCCCCGAGAGCCCAGAGATGCTCTCTGCAACCTGCCACCCTTGCCAGAGGATGGTAGGGGTGAGGTCAGCAATTCAAGACTGTTTTATCTACCTCTTCAGTGCCTCCTTCAGAGATACAGAATTAAAATCAAGTACTATGAGGACTCACCTGACTTTTGGTTCTAATGAAGGTGTTTTTTCTCTGTAGATAGTCGTTAAATTGGTGTCCTTGTGGGAGTGTGGGGAGAAAACTGGTGAAGCCTTCTATTCTGCCATCTTGCTCTGCTTCCCAAAAAATTGGAGTTTTTTGAAATATAAGATTAACTGCCACTAAGATTATTTAAACTTTTAACAAATTATTTTTCCTATCATCCTTTATTGTATCTCTTTGACTAAATAAAATACCTTTTTCTCCCCCATTGGTGCATGCCAATATAGAGTTAGAACATCTGTCATCAGACATTTTAGTCCTACTAAAATACGATTTTAATTTTACTAGTAATGAATGTGGTATTTATGGTACAATATACATTGTCAGAATCCACAGAGACTGACAGTAGCTATTTCTGAAGACTCTTACTAATTTTCAAGAAACTCATCAAAAATGTGTAGAAAGAGTGCAGATAATGTGTTGCCCTCTTTAATACAGAAATGACCTCTATATACCCAAGGGTCCCAGTTCTTCAAATAAACTTCTCTCCATGCTTGAGAGCTGGGCATTTTATCAAGTTAACTAAGAAATTGATTTAATCTAATTTTATTTAAATTGACCTGAATTATTATTTTTAAGTGTTTGAAATATAATTTTGTTTCTTTTTTTCTTCAGAAAAAGAGTGACACTTCACAGTTCCTGTGCATTTTTAAGCAATTATTTTTACATGACACCTATATTTCTGAACACCCTATCAAAAAATCTGTATAGTCTAATAACTAAGTCATAATTGGTTATTTTACAGTGCATAATTTCATAATATGTTTTAATTCTTTTCAAATAGATTGATTTGCCATTAGATTCCATTTACATAACCTTTCATACAGTTAATATTGATCCTGGTGTTACTTGTTGGTGTCAGTACCTGCCATTAACTGTCTACATTTTTGTCTCATACCAATAATGCATAAACTACTTTGGATTATTTAATAGACTTCAATAATTTTTGAGCTTTGACTTCATCTTGCTTTTATTATAGAAAAATATTTTCTTCCTGCTATAATATCCTTATTTTATTTTATTTTTTTGTTTGTTTCATAGTTGTTTTTAAGTCATGTCTCTGTATGTGTTTTAATCAACTTAAAAATTCTTAAAAGTTACCTCCTACAGCCTCAATACCTTCAGGGACAAGTATACTTCACCAAACCATTTATTTAAAGTGTAAAGTAGCCAGTAGCAGCAGTTAACAAAAGAACTAAATGAACAGCCTCACACTGCCACCAAGTTCAGAAACCAGACCAGTGAGAAGCCAGGAGAGACCATGGAGTCAGGGATACCTAAGCAAGGCAATAGTCTTCGCTCACATGGTTAGGCAAGGAGAAGTTTTACCATGACATGAAAATAACACCTTAATATCTAGTCTTTTGTCCCTGAAAATTCTCTTTCAGAGGCTTTGGCATCCCAAAAATTTGTGGTGAGATATTTTTTTCTATCTCTCTCTCTCTTTTTTTTTTTAGACAAGTTCCCTGTCACCCAGGCTGGAATGCAGTGGCACGATCATAGTAACCTAGCCTCATTGTCTGGAGTGACACCTGAAGTTCATTGTCTCACGGCCATGAGGATCAAGGACATGGACACACAAAGAGTGAGGTTAAGAGAAGAAGTTTAATAAATGAAAGAGAGAGAATATCTCTCTGGTACAGAGAGGGGTCCTGGAAAAACAATTGCCCATCTACTGTGAAATGCAGGGGGCTTTATAGATGAGCTGGTGGGAAGGCAGTGTCTGATCTACACAGGTCATGAAAAACTGGTTAGAAACAGGTGTGTCGTTTGCATAGGGTGAGAATTTCTGGCAGCCACCACCCCAGTCTTTTATTATGCAGGCGGGTTTTCAGCATGAGCTGCGCCATGTTGCCCATTTCTTTCTTACTGTACATGTGCTAATGAAAAAGGGAAGATGGAGCTTCCATGGTAGACATGCCAGGCCTCCAGGTAATGCTTTTCTATTGGTGCAGCTGCCAACATTCTCCCATGCAAGATTCCAGCTTCCTGATCTATGTTTGCAGCTCAATCTTTCAAGATGATTTTGTTAGAAAAAAAATAATTTGGGGCGTTGCTGTTTGTTAGAAGGGAAGTTCTGCTAAGGAATCTTTTGCCCTTGTTATCTGCCTTACTAATTTGTTTCTATCTCCTGTATCAATAGCTCACTGGAGCCTCGAACTACTGGGCTTAAGCAATCCTCTCACCTCAGCCTCCCAAGTAGCTGGGATTACAGGCATGCACCACCACGTCCAGCTAATTTTTAAGATTTCTTCCTATGTTGCCTAGGCCTGTCTCAAACCCCTGACCTCAAGCAATCTTCCTGCCTCAGTCTCCCAAAACACTGAAACTTTAGGCATGAGTCACAATGCTCAGCCTGTGAAGAGATATTAATCAAGGAAAAGATTCATTAATCCATAAAAATCTGTAGGCCACTCAGATGAGTCATTCTGAACTACACAGAATTTAAATTTAAATTTAACAAGGTCTTGTTGGTCTCTTAGTAACAAAAGTGAAGTCATTTTTCATTTCTGGGGGAGAAAAATGATTTTTATCTACATAAGTAGACTAATTTCATCAAAAGAGTTGAGGGCCTAAAACTATTCTTACAAAACTCAAAAAAAAACCAACCAAACAAACAAAAAAACAAAAAACTACTGGTTTTGAATCTGAGGCTGTCTTTTTGTGAAGGTTTGTCGGGTTGGGGGCAAAAGAGGTGAGCTATTGATACAGGAGATAGAAACAAATTAGTTAGGCAGATAACAAGGGCAAAAGATTCCTTAGCAGAACTTCCCTTCTAACAAACAGCAATGCCCAAAATTATTTTTTTCTAACAAAATCATCTTGAAAGATTGAGCTACAAACATAGATCAGGAGGAGTGGTTTTCATGCACAGACACAGACAGAAGTGATGGCAGTCATTTTCGGAGGAGGCTACCACCCAGACTTAATTTAATTCCACTTCTCAACAGGTTCAGAAAAAACAAAAAAGCTTTCAGAATTTCTCTACACCATGGTAGCTCTGTAAATTTCAAATCAACACACCACATCTACTCCTTGTGCAGTTTGTGTGTGTGTGTATTAAGCAGTCTTTTCATTTAGTTTTTGAAACTAAAAAGCATCACTGGCCGGGAGCAGTGGCTCAAGCCTGTAATCCCAGCACTTTGGGAGGCCGAGATGGGCGGATCACGAGGTCAGGAGATCGAGACTATCCTAGCTAATACGGTGAAACCCCGTCTCTACTAAAAAATACAAAAAAACTAGCCGGGCGAGGTGGCGGGCGCCTGTAGTCCCAGCTACTCGGGAGGTTGAGGCAGGAGAATGGCATGAACCCGGGAGGTGGAGCTTGCAGTGAGCTGAGATCCGGCCACTGCACTCCAGCCTGGGCGACAGAGCGAGAATCCGTCTCCAAAAAAAAAAAAAAAAAAAAAGCATCACACATTTTCTTTGATTTAACTGTATTATTTTGCGGCAAATAAATCATTTAAAATATTACCTAGTGTGATGTTATTTACTACTTTTATTCTTAATGTTAGTATATCACCCACCAGTAATACGTTGAGCAAAAATAACTTTTACAGATTTATGCTGAACGTAAATGAATTTAGACTGAAAAAATGAATTTTAAGGAAACAGAAGTTACCTGAAATGTTGACTCTGAAACAGAAACACTTACATATTACCATAGTCACTGAATGATTATCAAAAATTGCAGCTTAATATTTTATGTTTTAGTCGTACTTTGAGACTGAAACAAATGTCTCTTTGAGCTAACATAACACGCACGGTGCAAAAGGCAAGAAGAGAGAACTACCAAGTAAAAGGCTAGCAGGAAAAAAATGAGGCCAAAAATTTTAAAATACAGCATTTCAGAGAGAATCTTAAGTGTCAAAAAATAATTGAAGAATGTTTATTCATTAGTAAATCACAGTTTTATTTACCCAAAAGAAATATGGATATTACATATGTCAACTCCCAAATCTGGTGAGTTAAATATGCCCAAAAATATACTTAAGAAATTAAAAAGATGCTGAACTATTTGTCTTATTTATTAGTATTACAGTTTGACGTGGCACATCTCCAACTGCAAGAAAATTAAAAACCCACTTACCAAGGTGCCAGACTGAGAAACATATGGCACTTCCCAATAACTACTGCCTGGTGATTTGTAGGTGGGAAAAATCTATTTGCGGGCCTCCTCGTAGCTTGATAAAAAAAAAAAAAAAATTGTATATGTTTACTTTTAGGAGTTTTCAGTAAAAAGAAATTTTAGATTTATTTACAGCATAGAGGAAAAGGTATTACCTTTATTAATGAAATGTGAGGATCTTACAGAGACTGGAGGGAATTCTTTTACTGCATTGTTTTAGAAAGGGTTGGCAGCTAAGAGAGAAAACTTTGTGGGGGTTTTAAATATTTAATATCCCACTGTTGCTTTACAGCTTAAGGAAAACTTGTGCTTCTTTATTGGAAAATATTTCAGAGCTTATCTCAACATGTATGGAATTAAAAAAAAAATCTTTAATATTCCTAAACTCTAAAGCTAGGTGGGGAAAAAAGAAAAAAACAGCTTAGGGCAAAAAGATAGTTCTTTCATTGCAAAATTAAAAAACTTAGTATTAAAATGTTTACATCAGAAAACTGTAGAGCTATATAAAAGTGTTATTGTTATTGGGGGTTTAATTCATTACCTTCTTAGTAATAGTTACTGATTGCTCATTGTCTATGAATTATTTGAATTAAAGGGTTTGGGTGAGTCAAATAACTATGTGGCCTCTGTAGTTAACAGTGAATAATTTCATAGACAAACAAAGCTGTTAGTCAAAAGATAAAGTGATAGACCTAATGGGGATCTCAGCATTATACAAGGATGGAGACGGAGATAATTACACTGGGGTGATTGTAGAAATGTTAAAAAAATTCAGGGAAGTCTCTATCAATGGCCTTACCACACAATTTGTATCATATATATTATTAACTTTGTTAAGTTAGGTCACTAATAGTATATATTTCTTGGAAGATGAAGCATATTATTTACTTTACATCCTATATATATGTATTATATATTAAATTATTTATACTGTAATCCCCATCTACTATCAGAAAAAAAGATTATCGAAGCAACAGGTAATAAAAAGCATAATATAAGGTTATTTCTAAGTTATAATGTAATTTTTAAGATTGAATATTTAGTTTCATAAATTCAGTAATGGCAGTGGCTATAGACTGTTTGGACTTACATTCTTCTTCTTCTAGTACTTAATAGCTGTGTCTATTAGGTCTTTTTCAATTTAATTAAACTCACCTTGGGTCAAATTTATCTTCTTTAAAGTAAAGATATACTATATTTTATCTAAGGCACTTTTGATTGTAAGACACACCATTATTTTTCTACTACTGCAAAAGAAAAATACAAGAAAAAATGGGAGATAAAGGGCAAACCCTTCATAAAGTAGATATAACAAAGGGCGATGTCCTCAATGCAAAGAAAATGAGAAAAAGATCTGACCCACAGAAAATGTTACGAGAAAACTTACATTTCCTCCACTTTGGCCCAGAATGGAGAAAGGGAAAATTTATGTTCTCTGATGACATGAACAACAGCCAGTAGCCATGTAGTTCTGCAGGCTAAATTCACAATGCCAGTGTGGTCTGAAAGACCTCAAAAGAAAATTGAGGTTGATCATGCTACAGGTGACTGGCAAAAGCAAATCCCAATTGCCTCTGGAAGAATTTGATGAAAATCCAGGCTGAAGCCACTCCAAGACAATATTAATTATAAGACCAATTTTATAGATGTACAATGGGAGGAAAACAGGTGTGTGGTAGACGAAGTGCAATCATGGCCCCAATTCTTCCTTCCCTCAAATCCACAGATTTTGCTAGATGATTTGCACCTCCTCCCATCAAGACATCTACTTCTCCAACACTTGAATCTCTGCTTGTTTCATGACTTTTTTTGTGACAATACAATGTGACAGGCTTCATTATGTACCCATTCCAAAACTAGGTTTAAGAGGTCTTTCACAGTTCTGCTTGGTGTCTTAGAACTCTGCTGCCGCCAGGAAGATAAACCCCAGCTAGCTTGCTGGAAAGATGAGAGGCCATGTGGAATAGAGTCAATTAATCCTAACCAAGGTCTTGCTAGATCACCTATTCCCCAGCCTACAGATAGCTAACCACGGTTATATGATCAAGCTCATCTATGAACATCTGAGCCTAACCAGATCAACAGAACCACCCTCTAGCCTCATGGAAAGAATAAATACTTATTATTTTAGGGTACTACATTTGGGGGAGTTTTATATGCAATAATAGGTTACTGGAACAAGATATATCTTTAAATAAATGAAATACAGTAGTAATATCTAACTTACAGAGCTATGGTAGAGAATTAATACCTGCAAGGCACTTAAACTTGTGCCTCACACATAGTAAGTTTATATAAATGCTACATAAATTATTGAAATTCTACCTTATTCAACAGAGACTCTGTTGTTTCCAACTTTGTTCATACATGAAATTAAAGTCCTGATTTGCAGAACGATTATAAAGATCAAATGCAAGTAGAAATATTTTACAACCATAAGGTACTAAAGGAAATGTGATTACAACTATAATTACACATGAACAAATATCTAAACTATGATGAATTATAAAAGAGTTATAAGCAATGTTAAGCCAGTAACAAAAGGCAAATGATTGTGTCTAGGAGATCCAGGAAGGATGTCTTTATCAAAAAGATGGCACCTGAATTGAACACAGAAGAACAGGAAGGATTTGATAAGCTAACAGGCTGTTGTAAAGCAGAAGGTGGAGGAGGGCATTCTAGGTTAAAAATGACTACATGTGCAAAGGTCCAAAGATGTAAAAAGTGTCCGCCATATGTCAGTCTTGCCTGCCTGATGTGACTAGGAAAAGGGGAAAGTGGCCAGATGTAAAGCTAGGAAAATAGATTATGGTGTCTTGTTAAGCAAGAAAGCCTTCCTCGTTTAAGCAATAGATGTCACCAGAGGTTTCTACAAAGTCCAGTGATATGACAAAATCTGTATTTTAGAAATATAATTCTGGTAATAATAGAGTAAAGATTGGAAGGAGAGAAGCAAACAACCATCAAGGTAAAAACCTAATTAAGGTCTGATCCAAGTTCTCTGAAATTCAAAAAAACTAGAGACATGTGAAAGACAACTAAAATTCTTAAGTGCCCTGCTATGTGGCAAAACCTGAGCTAATTGATCTCACATCCATTATTGCATGCAATTCTTCCAAATGCTTTATGAATAGCACACTGTCCATCATAACACAGCTAGAAGTGAAAACTTAAGTCGGCCTGACTCCAAAGCCCAAAGCTTTTTACTCTTGTGTCTTGCTTATGAAGTTACAGAACAATTAAAACAAAAATTAAATATATCAAAAGCCTAAAGTGACATATTTTTGTAATTGTTTATTCAGTTTATTTCTTGATACCAAATGAAACTTCTATAAAGCATAAGTAACATGAGTTAATTCATCAAATTATCATAGAAATGAGTTTTAACAAATGAATCACAGTCAGATATAGCTTTACTTGATAAAGTTTAAAAAATCACTACTCAGCTATATTAAGGATTCTCAAATAGCTAAAAAATTTTGTGAGTACAGTAAAGCTAGAAGGAGGAAAGTTCTGAGAAGAAAATGTTGGTAATCCAGGAGATAAGGTATCTGGATGCTAGATTATAATATAATTCTTGAGGAATGTTTAGCCCTAAGAAGACAAAGAATGGAAAGCAAACTTCAAAATATATAAAGAGCTGCCACCAATTTAATGGTCTAGAGTAGCAGTGAGGTGTTGCAGCTTTTGGAACTAGGAGTAATGAGTAGAATAAGAGGGTGGCAACTTTTGACGTACTAGAAGAAAATATTTTCTATTATCTAGAACTATTCAACTATGAAATGAATTTATTCATGGAGTTCTGATTCCTAACTCTGAAAATATCCAAATACAGTTCATTTAAAAAAAGGTTAATTGAGCAACTAAAATTGTCCTAGATTCATGTTAGGCATTCAGGAACAACCATGAACAAGACAATCTATCAGAAATGATTTCAGAAGGGGATTCTGCATTCTTTATTTAGTAGACCCTTTTTCAGCACTTACTGTTTTCCAGGCACTTGAAATTCTTGAATATTAATTTATGTAATACCCATAACAACCTTACAAATGGGGAAACTGAAGCAAACAGGTAACTTGCTCAAAAGCACACAAGTAGTGAGGATCAGCACTGAGATCGAAATCCACATGGTCCAGGTGGAAGGTCTGTACTCTGGGCGACTGTGGTTGCTGCCTTTCCCTTCTCCCATGAGGTAGGGCTGGGCTACCTGGCTAATAGGGTGCTTAACACAGCCTTACTCTCAGAAGACTCTAAGAAATCCCACAAACTAGTAGAAGACACTGAAGTCAAATTTTGACAAATTTAACATATTCCCAGCAACTAGACTTTATTAGGTCTTGTCTTCTTATTTATTTCAAATATGGGCAAACACATCAACAAAATGCATTATGCCATTATTCTAATTTTTTTTCTTACCCCTCAGATAGGAGGAAGTCTAGGTGTCTACGGGAAAGAAAGTTTGGAAATTGATTTTGTTCTATAGAATATATTTTAAAGAATCTAAATAAATCTAAGAGTTATTTCTTCTGGATATGAGATGGGGAAGATGAGAATGGGGGTACAAAGTTAATGTTTACCTTTTAGAATTTTGTACTGTTTGCTTTCATATGAGCACATTTTATTTTCTTAAATGCTTACATGAGATTTGTGTAAGTAAAAGTTTATTATAAAACATGAAAAGAATGCCTCTCATCTTCTGCTTATCTAGAAATGAAAGCAGAAACCTGGAATTGTGGACGAAATTTATGAGAATGACTCTAATTCACATAATTAGAGAATGTCAAGATAGTAGCCTGAAAAAACTTATTATCTCACCACACTATTTTATAAGTTTCACAGATCATCTGATCCTATGCAACTTACATAGAGTCAGAAAGTAAACTAATTAAAATATACTAAAAAAGCCATTGAAACTCTAAAGCACTGTACAAATGCAAGCTTTGATGTGATTGACACCAGAGCCAAACCTAGAACTGAAAGAACCTAGGTTGGTTCTTTGGAAGATGGTTAGGCCATAAGGTGGGGCTCTGATGAATGAGATTAGTGCCCTTACAATAGGATTTTAGGACACAGCTTTAGTTCCTTTCACCCTTTCACTACGTCTGCCATTCAATAACACAGCAACAAAGCATCATCTTGAAGCAGAGAGCAAGCCCTCCTCACCAAATACCAAATCTGCTGGAGCCTTTATCTCAGACTTCCCAGTCTACAGAACTATGAGAAATAAATTTCTGTTGTTTATAAATAGCCCAGTGTAACGTATTTTGTAATGTATTTTGTTAAAGTAGACCACCTGAACTGACTATGATATACCATTGTGACTTACTGGGGTATTAGAGTAAGGGAGCATAGAACCCTGAATAACTTACTTAATCTTACTGAGTCTTCACGTCTATAGAATGATAATAACAATACCTATATCATACTGTAGTTCAGAGGATTAAATAATAAAAATCATGTGAAGCATATGTCCTGAAAGAGAGTTAGCATACAATAAATCTTATTGTGATTATTACTTTTATTATCATTAGTTACCTATCACTTAACATTTGCTGCAGTTAGCTTCTCATAGCAAAATTATGCTTCCCTTTCATCAGAGTAGTTATATATTTTTCAAGTGTCCTGGTGACCTTCACATGATAGAGTTGAGAACATGACAGACTTTGAAATCAGATAGATCTGAGCACAAATGTCAGTGCTACCAAATATTAACTGAGGGATCTTGAGCAAACTATTCAAATTTCTAACGTTCACTTTTCTTGGTGAAAAAAATAGTAATAATTGCCTTGAGGAGTTGTTTTGTAGTTTAAAGGAGAATGCATGGAAAAACATTAGTCTATTGGCACTTATTAAAACCTTCAGTAAATGACACCAATCAGGATTATTTATTGCATCTTATATTATTGTAAGTTCTGAATGTTTTTTAGTTTCTATAAACTGCAGAATGTGGAGAAAGAGCCCAAATGTCAGCAAGATTGCTGCCCCTGAACAATAGTTTTCCTTCATTTTATTTCCATATATTTGCTTTCTATTTGGCTATTTGACTAATAGGGAGTGTGGGGAGGAAGTAACTAAAGGGATAGATCAAAAATTGATACTCTTTCCCTGGGAAAGAAGGTGTATGTTCACCCAGGGGCTTCATCTTCTTCATTGGTCAGTCCCAACCCACGTGTTAAAAAGTCAAGAGGAAGAACCAGGAAATGGCCAAGTATCTCATCCACTATTTTGTGAAAACATCAGATTTTGACCTTAAAGAGAGAGTTCCTGGTAAACCTAGGATAATTATTCTCAAAGAAATCATTAAGAGGATGCAGGATTGAGAAACACTGGGGAAGTCCAACTATGTAGCCAAAGGGGTAGGTGGACGCATGTTGAAGGGATGGAGAAAGAATCTGTGAAGAGCTAAGGTGGCAAAAATTAATGAGGTTTTGATGTCTTGCTAATAATGCGAAAGGACATCACTGTTTATTTAAAGTGATTGAACTGAGTGAGTAGAAAAAGATAAGTGGCCAGGTGCAGTGGTTCATGCCTGCAATCCCAGCACTTTGAGAAGCCAAAGCTGGTGGATCATTTGAGCTCAGGAGTTCGAGACTAGCCTGGGCATCATAGGGATACCCTGTCTCTACACAAAATTTAAAAAAAAATGTTGGGCATGGTGATGCACCCTTATGGTCCCAGTTACTTGGGAGGCAGAGGTGGGAGGATTGCTTGAGCCCAGGTGGTCAAGGCTGTAGTGAGCCATGATCATGCCACTGTACTCCAGTCTGGGCAACAGAGTGAGCATTTGAAAAAGAAAGAGAGAAAGAGAGAAAGGAAGACAGGAAGACACGAAGAAAGAAAAGAAAAGAAAAGAAAAGAAAAGAAAAGAAAAAGAAAGAAAAGAAAAGGAAAAAGAAAAGTAAAGAAAGAGAGGAAGGAAGGAGAGAGAGAGAAAGAAGAGAAAGAAAAACAGAGAGAAAGAAAGAAGGAAGGAAAAAAGGAAGAAAGGAAGGAAGGAAGGAAAGAAGAAAGGAGAGAGAAAGAAAGAGAGGAAGGAAGGAGAGAAAGAGAGCAAGAAGAAGAAAGAAAGAAAGAAAAAGAAACGAAAGAAAGAAAGAAACAAAGAAAGAAAGAAAGGAAAGAAGGAAAGAAGGAAAGAAAGAAAGAAAGAAAGAAAGAAAGAAAGAAAGAAAGAAAGAAAGAAAGAAAGAAAGAAAGAAAAAGAAAAGAAAAAAGATATATTTCATGGAATAGAAAAATGAAAGACTAAGAGTAATTTTAATTCATTCAATGCTTCATTTGATCACACTCAAAGTGTGATCTGCAGACCAGCAATATCAGTTTACCTGGGACCTTGACAGAAATGCAAATTGTCTGCTCACTCCAGACTATTGAATCAGAAACCCTGGGGATTGGGGGAGGGTAGGGGTGGCTTTAGCAACCCGTCACCTCCAAGTGACATTGTTGCTTATAAATTGTGAGAATCACCAAATTAGAGAAGTTTTCTCATTATCCGTTTTACTTTTTATTACAGTTTACAGTTTCTTCTTATATCTTACCCCATTGAACCAAAAAATAAAGAAAGGTGGGGCAAAAGGGCTAAAAGACTAAGACAGACCTATTTAAATAATTTGCAACTCTGGGATTAACTAATTTATAGTAAAAGTGAAGGTTAATTTTTATCCACAGTCATTTTAATGCCATTCATGAAATTCACAGAAGAATAGGCATATTAAGTCCAATAGAATAAATAATAAGATTAGAACAATACAGAACAGTATTTGTTAAGTGGAAAGAAAACGGCACTTGATGGGTTGCAGAATGAACTGGGAATGAGATGTCCTAGATAAAATCTTGCATATCACCACTAGCTCCTGCCAGATCATTTCCAACTACATCACTGGATGATATTATTTGCCAAAGCCCAGTTAATCACAGGCAAACAGGACAATGCAGTACAAAGAGTGAACTTTTGTTATAGTTCTAATTACTGCAAAAGACTAGCATTAACAGAAAAGTTCCACAGAGGAAGTAAATTTAAAAACAAAGCAAATCAACAAAAGCCTGAGAATTATCTTGAAAGAAAAGACACTACTAGAAGGGCATTGGAGTGAATTTTTCTGCATATCTTGCCTCACTCATTCCCACCTGACAAATCTTGCATTATTGGTTTAAAGCTTGTCTTCATTCATTTTAATCAGTAACATGCTCTTCACATGCTCCTTAAGTTGACCGTTGAACAATACAGTTGAACTGTATGAGTCCACTTACATGTGGCTTTTTTTCAATTGAACATGGATGGAAAATCCAGTAGTCACAGATGCAAAACGTGAATATACATGGGTTCCGCAGGACCAATTGTAGGACTTGAGTGTGTGGATTTTGGTAAAGGCGGGCAATCCTGGAAGCAATCCTTCACATATATCAAGGGAAAACTGTACTTAAACTTATTGAATTCAAAATGGGCATTTTAAACTTATTTTATGCATTACTGAGCATCCTGTTTCATATAGTTACCAAAGCCCTTAGTAAGGGCTAACAAGAAGTGCCAGCTTGGGCATGCAAAATTTCTAATCATGCTGTGTTTAACGTGTAGTCCATAAAACCCCACACAATCATCAGATTCAAAGCAATCTGAAAATATAAAGTAATATTTTTGCATTCTGATATAATAAGATCTATTTCCTCTCATTCTCATTTGTGGTACTTAAAAAAAATCAGTCTATAAAAATTTCACGGCAGCTTCAAAGCACTCAACTCTAGGGAGTGGAATGAAATAGCTCGAAATGTAAAATAGTTGTTGAGATTATGCCGATGGCACAACTAAAATTTAGAGCAAAGAGCTAAGAATCAAGGAGGGAAAATACTTTTTTTCTTTTTTTTGTGTGCATTATTATTTAATAGAAATACATTTTAAAATAATAATACAATAGTATCAAGGCACTGATCTAAGTCATAAAACTCCTTTCTCCTCGATTTTGGAGTTGTGATGGTTTGTTCCATTTATTCAGCACTTAATCAAAAGTGACCTTGTATTATCCCTTCTTTTCTTTTCTTTTTTTTTAAATTATACTTTAAGTTCTAGGGTACATGTGCACAACGTGCAGGTTTGTTACCTATGTATACATGTGCCATGTTAGTGTGCTGCACCCATTAACTCGTCATTTACATTAGGTATATCTCCTAATGCTATCCCTCACCCCTACCCCCTCCCCACAATAGGCCCCGTGTGTGATGTTCCCCTTCCTGTGTCCAAGTGATTTCATTGTTCAATTCCCACCTATGAGTGAGAACATGCGGTATTTGGTTTTCTGTTCTTGCAATAGTTTGCTGAGAATGATGGTTTCCAGTTGCATCCATGTCCCTACAAAGGACCCGAACTCATCCTTTTTTATGACTGCATAGTATTCCGTGGTGTCTATGTGCCACATTTTCTTAATCCAGTCTGTCACTGATGGACATTTGGGTTGATTCCAAGTCTTTGCTACTGTGAATAGTGCCGCAATAAACATACGTGTGCATATGTCTTTATACCAGCATGATTTACAATCCTTTGGGTATATACCCAGTAATGGGATGGCTGGGTCGAATGGTATTTCTAGTTCTAGATCCTTGAAGAATTGTCACACTGTTTTCCACAATGGTTGAACTAGTTTACAGTCCCACCAACAGTGTAAAAGTGTTCCTATTTCTCCACATCCTCTCCAGTACCTGTTGTTTCCTGATTTTTTAATGATTGCTATTCTAACTGGGTGAGATGGTATCTCCTTGTGGTTTTGATTTGCATTTCTCTGATGGCGAGTGATGATGAGCATTTTTCCCTGTGTCTGTTGGCTGTATGAATGTATTCTTTTGAGAAGTCTCTGTTCATATCCTTTGCCCACTTTCTGATGGGGTTGTTTGTTTTTTTCTTATAAATTTGATTGAGTTCTTTGTAGGTTCTGGATATTAGCCCTTTGTCAGATGAGTAGATTGCAAAAATTTTCTCCCATTCTGTAGGTTGCCTGTTCACTCTGATGGTAGTTTCTTTTGCTGTGCAGAAGCTCTTTAGTTTAATTAGATCCCATTTGTCAATTTTGGCTTTTGTTGCCGTTGTTTTTGGTGTTTTAGACATGAAGTCCTTGCCCATGCCTATGTCCTGAATGTTATTACCTAGGTTTTCTTCTAGAGTTTTTATGGTTTTAGGTCTAACATTTAAGTCTCTAATCCATCTTGAATTAATTTTCGTGTAAGGAGTAAGGAAAGGATCCAGTTTCAGCTTTCTACTTATGGCTAGCCAATTTTCCCAGCACCATTTATTAAATAGGGAATCCTTTCACCATTTCTTGTTTTTGTCAGGAAAATACTTTTTAAAAGTTTCTGTAACTATCTCTTTAAGTATAATGGCAGTGATCTAATGTTCTTTTAAACACGTGGCAGTCCTGATATGCAAGTACATGTGTAACCAGGGGAGGGCATAGAATTTTTCTCAGGGTGGGAATAAGGACCTTTTTTTGGACCCTCTCTGCCTATAGCTGATGATTTTGAATAGAATGGGAGGCATATTTGCCCTAAGCAGTTTCCAGCTTGAAGGGGCCCAAGATATTTTCCTGTCACAGCTGTTAGCTTCTTGGTCAAGATCAGGGATTACTTGGCACAGGGGTTCTCATTTTCTCTAGGGTAACTGGAGCAAAGAGTAAACAGGTCGAAAGCTTTTAGCTGGGGAGGAAACTAGCAATCAGAGTTGGGGTTGAGGCAGATTTGGTTTTGGGAGAAAGAAAAATAAAAAATGTTGATGAGGAAGGAGTCTGGAGAGGAAAGAAAAAAAAGAAAGTGAAGCTGTCTGGTCACCAACAGTGTTAGAATAGAAGAGTTCATTTCCTCTGCTTATAAACTCTCTGGCCCCCTATCTGAATGATAACCACAGGAACCACAGCATCAAACAAATGTGGTTTATTTGATAGGAAGTAGAATCAGCAGATGCCAGAATTGCCAAGGTCTGCATGCCTCCCAGATCCCATCCAAAGCCTATGTTTGTAGCATGTGTGTTGATTCTAGGGCAAGGAGTCCACATTTTGAAAGAGAATAGATGAGACGTAGGTGAAATGTCATTATATATAACATTGAAACTTCTTCCAGACTCTTCTTTTTTTCATGCATGGTTTTCTTTGATGACAGGAAGATACTCTAATATAGATTTTTCACAGAAAAAGCTTTGAATGCTCAGAAGACTTTCTAAGTATTTGTTTTAAAGACTCACTACAGCTGTTTAAAGCAAGAAGGACAAAATGCATATGACTCTGAGTGCCCAATCTGCCAGCTACTGTAAATTTACTTTGCTTAGTAAATTGACTCTTTGACTCAGTCTCCTGGCTTTAAAAATAGAAGTATTATCAAGCTCATAATCTTGCAAATCTCTATTAAGCAACAGACCTATGTATTCATCTATTTCTTTGACATCACAATTTAAAGAGGCCTCAGGCCTCTCAAACCATGTTTTCTTAACAGACTTCACAATCTTTTCCAAACCTGCTGTCCTCTGCAGGTTGATGATGCTACCACAAACCCTTAATCCTTCAAGCCAGAAGATAAAAAGCTTACTGGATTTCTCCTAGTCACTTACTTTAGACCTTCTGCTTCATTGGTATTCCTTAAGACTCCTCCCTCCTCATTCCTCTTGACCCTGTCCTCATTGAGGTTCTCATCACTTCTAACCTGGGTTATTGTAACCACAGTCATTTCGTAATTGACCACCCTGACTCCAGTCTTGCATTCATTCCTCTCTCCCCCCGAAAAAAAAAAAAAAAGTTATATTTTTAGATACTCACTGGAGGGGAGAAACTAGAAAGAGACAGAAAGAGAAGCAAGTAGGGGTGGTTAGATATTGAAGGCGGGAAATGAAAGTAAAGTTGGTGTGAGAATTTGTTCTTTTCGTTTAAATTCATTCTTTCATTTGATTACTGCAAAAAGAATGTTATTAAAGACCAGAAAAAGAAAACAGCTTTCTTAATTCATTCCAAAACACCTAACACTTTATCTGTCAGGCACCATCAAGAACAAGACAGTTATTCTTTTTGTTTTGTGTTTCTAAACCCAGATATATTACTGGTTGTGCACAAAATGTTGCTCTATCTCACACTTGTATGTCAGTACACAGTAAACTTTAAAAGCAACAAAACCACCCTCTGTTTTGCAAAGGTGGTGAAATGCAGTCTTGCTCTCTTCATTTTGAACTCAACTAGCAGGCACAGTGATCTCATAAACAAATATGTAGCAATTCTATTATGCATGTCACTTGTCTCAGCAAACTAAGCTATGAACTTGCAAAAACTATCTGGCTTTGAATGGAAGTCTCAATACTGCCAGTCCTTAAACCAAAAGCACTGCAGATTTTCTGAGAACATGTGCCCTCAAATAAGGACAAAAGACAAACAGTGACCTTATTTGGCCTAATTCACCAAAAAGAAAAAAGTGACTAAGAGTGCAGCCAACTCTCTGTATCTGTGGGTTCTGCATCTGTGGTTCAATCAACTGTGGTTCAAATAAAAGTTTTAAAAAAATTAAAAATAACAATACAACCATTAGAAATAATACAAATAAAAATAACACGGTATAACAACTATTTACATAACATTTACATTTTATTAAGTATTATAAGTAATCTAAAGGGTAATTTAAAGTATACAGGAGGATGTGCATAGCTTATATCCAAATACTATACCATTTTATACAAGAAATTTGATCATTAATGGATTTTGGTACCTGCAGGGGGCCCTGAAACCAATTCCCCTTGCAGATACTGTGGGACAACTGTAGATGGTTTCTCAGTTCAGCAAGAATTGAGTGGCTTCTGCCTATGTGAATATCTAAAATACTGCAGGCCTGACCCCCAAAATAGAATCATGCAACTTAGGAAATAACAAGCACATTAGAAAAGCAACATCCTCATTTTAGTAGAATACCATGTTGAAGCTCAGAAAGCTGGAGTGATTTGCTAAAGGGCAATCAGCTAAGAGTGAAGCAGATGTGAGACTAGAGCCCAGGATTTCTAACGTACAGTAGACCAGTCATTTGCTTGTTTCATAAGCAGCATATACTGAGAAGTCCACTCCTTTTCTAATTCATAACAGATGCTGCATTCTCTCAGCTTCCCAAATGTGAATCACTTTGAGGAGATGCTAAGCCTACTAGTTAAAACATATAGAAGATGCACCTCTATTTTTTTAGAGATACAACATGCTTATCTCTAAAAAAATTTTTTATCTCTAAAAAATTTAGAGATAAAAGCATGTTTTATCTCTAAAAAAATCCTGTGTCTAGTGGCAGAGGCAGGAATATCTCTGTCTAAAACAGGATATGATCTTGAAACTAATAGTCCTAAAGTTATATCATCACAACATTTAAGAAATATTACAAGGGTGCTCCCTCTTACCACTTCTACCAATATAGTACTAGAAGTCCTAGCCAGAGCAATTAGACAAGAAAAAGAAAGAAAAGACATCCAAATTAGAAAGAAAGTAGTAAAAACATCCTGTTTCCAGATGACATGAGCTTAGAAATCATAGAAAACACTAAAGATTTCTCCCCAAAATTGTTAGAATGAATAAACTATGTTAGTAAAGTTATAAGCCATAAAATCAACATACAACAATCAGTAGCATTTCTTACAATAACAACAAACTATGCAAAAAAGAAATTTAAAAACCCCATTTATAATAGCATCAAATAAGTAAGTGAAATACTAAATTAAAAAATTAATCAAGGAGGTAAAAAGTCTGTACACTGAAGACTACAAAACACTGATGAAAGAAACTGAAGAAGACACAAATGGAAAGATAACAGAATATTATTAAAAAATCCATACTACCCAAAGCAATACATAGGGTCAAAGTAATCTCCATGAAAATTCCCAGAGCATTTTTCAAAGAAATAGAAAAAACAATTTTTAATTTGTATTAAACCATAAAAGGAAAGAGCTCAAATAGCAGAAAAATCTTGAGCATAAAGAACAAAGCTGAAGTAATGCCAGCAAGTTGAAATGGGAGGTAACATGGTTATATTTCTCCACCACAAGAATTCTGCACCCATTCACAGACAAAAGTCTCTCTGTGGGAGCTTCAGGATTCAGGTAGGAAGTTGTAAAATTCCAGTGACGCCCAAGACCTATGAAGAATATTTGGAATGCAAGACCAACATCCAGCTAGCAGACCCACTGATCATTCTTCCAGGCTCAAACCCAGAAATAGTCCCATTTCTAAAATAGCTTGGTTACAACCCCTTTCGTCCTCAAGCCTATAATCAAAACCATCTGCCAAGAGGTACAGCAGTGATCACACACACTAGTGCCTCAATGGAGAGCTTCAGGTGCCAACTGACATTTGTCTCAGCAGAGACTTGAAAGGTTTCCTGTAGCATGGCTCCAGACTTCTCAGTTGAGGTCCCAGCTTAAAACTGCTTGCCAAAGGACCCATAGGTAGACTTGCCCATATCTCAGTGCCTGAAGGGCTGAACCTCTGTGACAGGGGAACGTGTCTCCATTCCACAGAATATCCTTAGGGGATCCAGTCTCAGCTCTGACCAGTCTTACTGCAGTCAGAAACCTGCCCCACCTGTACAGGGACCTACTGAGAGATGTGCACCCATTTGAGCAAGGGGATGGGCTCATTAACCTCTGTCCCAGATCAGTTCTCTAGAGGGCCCAGTCATAGCTCCAGCCCTTCATGCTAAAGTCAGAGATCTACCTTGCCTGTGCAGAAACATGCTTGAAGTGGCACTCCCATTTCAGCTAATGAGATAGGCTCACCAGTGTCCATTCCACCACAGATCCCAAGATACCCAGTCTCAGCTCTGGCCCCTCTCACTGTAGTTGAGGACATAAACCTCTTATGTAAGGACCTGCTAAGAGAGAAGTACCTGCTGAACCAATGAGACAGGATCACCAGCCTCCAGCCCATAGAAGATCCTGAGGGAGTCCAGTCTCAGCTCTCCCGCCTCTCACTGCAGTCAGGAAACTATCCTTCATGTACAGGGACCCGTAGGGAGATGTCTACCCAGCAAAAAAAAAAAAAGAAAGAAAAAAAAAATGAGAAAGACTAACTAGCTTCTGTCTCATAGTATATCCTGAGGGGGCCCAGTCTCAGCTCCAGCCCTTCCTGCTGCAGTTGAAGAACCATGCAGGGTATTATATGGTTTCTTGAATTCTTACATGTTGTGGGAGGGACCCAGTGGGAAGTAATTGAATCATGGGGGTAAGTCTTTCCCATGCTGTTCTCGTGATAGTGAATAACTCTCACAAGATCTGATGGTTTTACAAGAGGAGTTCCCCTACACAAGCTCTCTCTCTCTTTGCCTGCTGCCATACATGTAAAACATGACTTGTTCCTCCTTGCCTTTCACCATGATTGTGAGGCTTCCCTAGCCACGTGGAACTGTAAGTCCATTAAACCTCTTTCTTTTGTAAATTTCCCAGTCTAAGGTATGTCTTTATCAGCAGTGTGACAACGGACTAATACAGTAAATTGGCACCAGAAGAGTGGGGTGCTTCTGAAAAGATACCCAAAAGAGTGGAAGCAACTTTGGAACTGGGTAACAGGCAGGGGATGGAACATTTTGGAGGACTTAGAAGAAGACAGGAAAATGTGGGAAAGTTTGGAACTTCCTAGAGACTTGTTGAATGACTTTTCTCAAAATACTGAGAGTGATATGGACAATGAAATCCAGGTTGAGGTGGTCTCAGATGGAAATGAGGAACTTGTTGGGAACTGGAGGAAAGGTGACTCTTGATATGTTTTACCAAAGAGACTGGTGTCATTTTGCCCCTGCCCTAGAGATCTGTGGAACTTTGAGTTTGAGAGAGATGATTTAGCGTATCTGGCAGAAGAAATTTCTAAGCAGCGAAGCATTCAAGATGTGACTTGGGTGTTGTTAAAGGCATTCAGCTTTACAAGGGAAGCAGAGCATAAAAGATCGGATAATTTGCAACTTGACAATTCAATAGAAAAGAAAATACCATTTTCTGATGAGAAATTTAAGTCAGCTTCAGACATTTGTGTAAGTAACAAGGAGCTAAATATCAATCCCCAAGAAAATGGGAAAAATGTATCCAGGGCACGTCAGAGGTCTTCATGGCAGCCCTTGCAATTGCAGGCCTGAAGGCCTAGGAGGAAAAGATGGTTTCATGGGCTGGGCCTAGGGTCCCCCTGCTGTGTGCAGCCTAAGGACTTGTTGTCCTGCATCTCAGCCACTCCAGCAATAGCTAAAAGGGGTCAACAAATAGCTCAGGCTGTGGCTTCAGAGGGTGCAAGCCCCAAGCCTTGGCAGGTTTCACATGGTGTTGAGCCTAAAGGTGCAGAGAAGAATTGAGGTTTGGGAACCTCTGTCTGGATTTCAGAGGATGTATGGAAATACTGGGATGTTCAGGCAGGAGTTTGCTGCAGGGGTGGGGCTCACATGGAGAACCTCTGCTAGGGCAGTGTGGAAGAGAAATTTGAGATCAGAGCCCCCATACAGAGTCTCTACTGGGACACCACCTAGTGGAGCTGTGAGGAGAGGGTCATTGTCCTCCAGACCCCAGAACGGTAAATACACCAACAGCTTGCACCATGCACCTGAAAAAGCCACAGAAACTCAATGCCAGCCCATAATAGCAGCTGGGAGGGAGGCTTTACCCGGCAAAGCCACAGGGGTAGAGCTGCCCAAAACCATGGAAGCACACCTCTTGCATCATTGTGACCTGAATGTGAGACATGGAGTAAAAGGAGATCATTTTAGAGCTTCAAAATTTGACTCCCCCACAGGATTTTGGACTGGCATGGGGCCTGCAGTCCCTTTGTTTTGGTCAATTTCTCCCATTTGAAATGGGTACATTTATCCGATGCCTGTACTTCCATTGTATTTAGGAAGTAACTAACTTGCTTTTGATTTTACAGGCTCATAGATGGAAGGGACTTTCCTTGTCTCAGATGAGACTTTGGACTGTGGACTCTTGAGTTAATGCTGAAATTGAGTAAAGACTTTAGGGGACTCTTGGGAAGTCATGATTGGTTTTGAAATGTGAGGACATAAGATTTGGGAGAGGCCAGGGGTGGAATGACATGGTTTGGCTGTGTCCCCACCCAAATCTTATCTTGAATCCCCACCTGCTGTAGGAAGGATGCAGTGAGAGGTAATTGAATCATGGGGATAAGTCATTCCCATGCTGTTCTCATGATAGTGAATAAGTCTCACCAGATGTGATTGTTTTATAAAGAGGAGTTCCCCTGCACAAGCTCTCTCTCTCTTCACCTGCTGCCATCCATATAAGATATGACTTGCCCCTCCTTGCCTTTCACCATGATTGTGAGGCTTCCCCAACCATGTGGAACTGTAAGTCCATTAAATCTCTTTCTTTTGTAAATTTCCCAGTCTTGGGTATGTTCTTATCAGCAGCATGAAATCGGACTAATACAGGGTGCTACTGCGATGCATGCCCATTTGGGACACTGGGACCAGCTGGTCAGGTTCCCAGACCAGCTTTCTCACACAGCCAAGGTACTGTCCTCAGGTCTTTCTCAGAACTATATGGGCTAAAAAGCCATGTCAACCTCAGAGTCCCCAGAGACTCATGTCAATCCTGGGCTTAAATCGTTCTCTAGCTCTGAGACAGCTGTAGTGGTCACAAACTCAGGGAACGTAACAGCTAATCTGCTTAGAATCTCTAGAAGACCCTCTGAAGAAGGACAGGCACAAACAAAGCTAGATTGTGAAGACTGGAATGAATACCTAATTGATTAATGCACAAACAACACTGCATATCCAAAAGCATCATGAACATTCAGAGAAATATGACCTTACCAAATGGACAGAATACGCCTTCAGAGGCTGACTCTAAAGTGATGGAGATCCATCAGACAAAAATTCTGTAATCTATCAGACAAAAATTCAAAATAGCTGTTTTAAAGAATCTCAACAAACTTCAATAAAACATACAGAAAGAATTCAGAAATCTGGAGAAATTTAACAGATGAAAATAGTAATAATAAATCCTGGAGATGAAATATTTGATGAATGAAATGAAAACTGTGAGAGAGCATTAACAGCAGAGCTGATCAAACAGAAGAATAAGTGAGACTGAAGACAAGCTATTAGAAAATAAAAAAGAGAAAAAATAAAGAAACAAAAAGCTTATGGGATCTATGAAACAACATCAAAAGAGAAAACATATGGGTTATTGGAGTTCAAGAGAGAGTTCAGCCATAGTGGCATGCACATGTAATTACAGCTACTCATGAGGCTGAGGTAAATGAATCACTTGAACCCAGGAATTAAAGGTCAGATTAGGCAACATAGTAAGAGCTGTCTCCAAAAATAAAGAGAGTTCAGAAAAACATAGGTGTGCAAAACTAATTCAAAGAAACAATAACAGAAAACTTTCTTCAAACAAGGAGAAAGGCATAAATACTTAAGTACAGGAAGGTTAAACCTTCTAAACAAAGGTTTAAAAAAATAAACAACAGTGTAGAATTTTTATCTTTTCTTTTCTTGTGTAATCAAAGTTAAGTCATTACCAGATTAAAATAACTTATTATAACTATAAGGTTTTTTTGTAATCCCCATGGTAAGTACAAGGCAAAAGTTATAATAAATCCACTAAAAGTTAAAAGCAATAAATCAAAACATACTATTGGAAAATCACTTAGCCACAAACCAAAACAGTGAAAGAAAGAAAGAAAGAAAGAAAGAAAGAAAGAAAGAAAGAAAGAAAGAAAGAAAGAAAGAAAGAAAGAAAGAAAGAAGGAAAGGAAGGAAGGAAGGAAGGAAGGAAGGAAGGAAGGAAGGAAGGAAGGAAGGAAGGAAAGAAGGAAGGAAGGAAAGAAGGAAGGAAGGAAGGAAGGAAAGGAAGGAAGGAAGGAAGGAAGGAAGGAAGGAAGGAAGGAAGGAAG
>NC_037669.1:148005173-148163133 GCF_003255815.1 Theropithecus gelada
AAGGAAGGAAGGAAGGAAGGAAGGAAGGAAGGAAGGAAGGAAGGAAGGAAGGAAGGGAAAGAAAGAAAGAAAGAAAGAAAGAAAGGAAGAAAGACAGAGAGAAAGAAAGAAAGAAAGAAAGAAAGAAAGAAAGAAAGAAAGAAAGAAAGAAAGAAAGAAAGAAAGAAGGAAGGAAGGAAGGAAGGAAGGAAGGAAGGAAGGAAAGAAAGAAAGAAAGAAAGAAAGAAAGAAAGAAAGAAAGAAAGAAAGAAAGAAAGAAAGAGAAGGAGGAGAAGGGAGGGAAGGAAAGAAGGGAGGGAGGGAAGAAGGAAGGAAGGAAAGAAGGAAGGAAGGAAGGAAGGAAGGAAGGAAGGAAGGAAGGAAGGAAGGAAGGAAGGAAGGAAGGAGAGAAAGAAAGAAAGAAAGAAAGAAAGAAAGAAAGAAAGAAAGAAAGAAAGAAAGAAAGAGAAGGAGGAGAAGGGAGGGAAGGAAAGAAGGGAGGGAGGGAAGAAGGAAGGAAGGAAAGAAGGAAGGAAGGAAGGAAGGAAGGAAGAAAGGAAGGAAGGAAAGAAGGAAGGAAGGAGGAAGGAAGGAAAAAGAATGAAAAGAAAGAAAGCTAAAAGAAAGAAAGAAAAAAGAAAGAAAAGAGAGAGAGAAGGAAGGAAGGAAAGGAAGGAAATAAAGGATCTAAAAAACAAGTAACAAAGCGACAGGAGTAAATTCTTCCCCGAAAATAATTACCTTGAATGTAAATGGATTAAATTGTCCAGTAATATTCATAAAATGCTTGAATAAAAAAAAAAGCCAAAATGTAACTATATGCTGTCTATAAGAAACTCACTTCACCTGTAAAAACGAAATTAGACCAAGTGAGGACATCTAAAGAGATATTTAATTCAAAAGGACACAAAGAAAAAACAGAAGTAGCCATAGGTACATCAGATAAAATTGATCATATGTCAACAACTATAAGAAGAGTCAAAGAAAGGCATAATATAATAATTAAGGAGGCAATACAGCAAGAAGATATAACAATTATATATGTACTCAACACTGGAGCACCTAAACATAAAAAGCAAATAGAAATAGACCTAAAGGGAGAGATAAACTGCAATACTATAATCGTAGGTGATTTTAACATCCCACTTTCAGCAATGTACAGATCATCCAAACAGAAAATCAACAAAGAAACAATGGAGTTAAACTGCACTCTAGATCAAACGGTCCTAACAGTTACTTCAAGAAAATTCCATTCAACACTTGCAGAATACACTTTTTTTTTTTTTTTCAACAGCACAGGAAATATTCTTCAGGATAGACCATAGGTGAGCTACAAAACAAGTTATAACAAATTTTTAAAATCAAAATTATATCAAGCACCTTTTCTGACTACCATGGCCTAAAATTAGAAATCAATAACAAAAGGAACTTTGTAAACTGTAACTATACATATAAATTAAGCAACATGCTTTGGAACAACAAATAGGCCATTAAAAAAAAAAAAAAAAGGAAGAAAACTTTTAAATATTAAAAATATCTCAAGACAAGTAAAAATGGAAATACAACATACCAAAACCTATGGGATACAGCATAAGCAGTTCTAAAGGAAAAGTTTATGGCAATAAATGGCTAAATTAAAAAAAAGAAGTAGAAAGACCTCAAATAAACAGCCTAATATTGAACCTAAGGAAATAGAAATATAAAATTGTAAAATAGAAATAGTAAAAGTAAAGAAATAATGTTCAGAGCAGAAATAAATAAAATAAAGACTACAATAATACAAAAAAATAACAAAAAGTTGAGTTTAACAAAATCATCAAGCATTTAGCCAGACTAAGAAAAACTGAGAAGACTCAAATAAAACCAAAGATTAAAATGGAAACATTACAAGTGATACCACAGAAATATTAAGAATCACTAAAGACTATTTGTAACAACTATATACAAACAAACTGAAAAACCTAGGAGAAATAAACAATTCCTGTAAACGTACAACCTACCAGACTCATACTTCTTGAATCATGAAGAAATACAAAACCTGAAAGGATCAACGAAAAGTGATAGGATTAAGAAATGAAATATCTCCTCTCAAAGAAAAATCCAGGATCCTGATGATTGAATTTTAGAAAATATTTAAAGAATAACTAACACCAATTTTTATTGAATTATTCCAAAAATTAAGGTGGAGGGAATTCTTCTAAACTCATTATATGTGGCCAGCACTACCCTGATAACAAAAGTAGAATAAAACATATGACAAAAAAGTACTGGCCAATATGCCTCATAAACATAGGTGCAAAAATTCTCAACAAAATGCTAGAAAACTGAATTCAACAGCTCATCACAAAAGATTGATTACCATGATCAAGTGGTGTTCATGCTGGGGATACAAGGCTGGTTGAACATATGGAAATCAATGAACATGATACATCATATCAATGGAGTGAAGGAAAAAGCCCTATCTCAATACACAGAAATAAAAATATTTGATAAAATTTAATATTCCTTCATGATAGAAACTCTCAACAAACTATGTATAAAAGAAACATATCTCAACACAGTAAAGGAGATATTTGACAAACTCACAGTTCAATACTGAATGGGGAAAAGTTGAAAAAGACAAGGATGGCCACTTTCACCAGTGTTATTCAACATAGTACTAGAGGTCCTAGTCAATTAGGCAAGAGAAAGAAATAAGGAGCATTTAAACTGAAAAGACAAAAGTCAAATTTTCCCTATTTTCAGACAATATGATCTTATAAATGAAAATCCAATAGACTCTATAACAACTTATTACATAAATGAATTCTGTAATTTTTCAGAATCCAAAAATCAACACACAAAATGAGTAGCATTTCTATATGCCAATAGTGGACTATCTGAACTAGAAATTAAGAAAGCAATGCCACTTACAATAGCTATCAAAAAAAAAAAAAAAAAGAAAGAAAAGAAAAGAAAAAATACTTGGGAATGTACTTCACCAGAAGGTGAAAATCCTTACAATACAAAATACAAAACATGGATAAAATAAATCGAAGAGGATATAAACAAGTTGAAAAATATCCTATGTTCATGGATTGGAAGAATTAATATTGTTAAAATGTTCATAACTCCCAAAGTGATCTACAGAATCAGTGCAATCCCTATCAAAATATCAATAACGAAAGTAGAAAAAAAATCCTAAAATTTGTATGGAATCACAAAATACCCTGAATTGCTAATGCAGTCTTGAACAAAAAGAACAAAGCTAGAGGCATCTCACTACCTGACTTCAAAATATAGTGCACAAAGCCACAGTAACCAAGACATCAATTTGGAAAAAGCTCTTATCAGAACATTATGAATTTTACTAAAGTTGAAGTAAGAGAGATCACCAAATTTATAGTGAATCTTGGGTGGAAGAATGGTGAAATCACTGATGCTTTACAAAATGTTTATGGGGTAAAACAGCATGTTACTGGCATAAAAACACACATGTGGACCAACAGATGGAATAGAGAGCCTGTAAATAAATCCAGGCATTTACAGCTAATTGATCTTTGGCAACGTGGTGAAGAACACACAATGGGAAAGTTTCTTCAATAAATGATGCTGAGATAACTTGATAGCTATATATAGGCAAAAAAAATTTGACCCTTATATCTCACCATACACAAAAATCAACTCAAAGTGTGTTAAAAACTTAACTGATGCTGAGATGACTGGATAGCTATATGTAAGTCCTGTAACTGTAAAACTACTAGAAGAAAACAGGGGAAAAGATTCTTGACATTGTTCTGGGTAATGATTTTTGGGGGTATGTCTCCAAACACATTGGCAACAAAAGTAAAACTTAAAAAATGGGATTGCATCAAACTAAAACAATTCTGCACAGCAAAGGAAATAATAGACAGATTGAAGATACAACCTATGGAGTAGGAGAAAATATATGCAAGTCAAACATCTGATAAGGAGTTAATATCCAAAATATACAAATAATGCAAATAACTCAATAGTAAGGAAATAATCTGATTTTAAAATGGGCAAAAATCTGAAGACAAATTTCTCAAAAGACATGCAAAGAATCAACAGGTATATGAAAAAATGCCCTAGATCCTTAGTAATTAGGGAAATACAATTTAAAACCACGATGAATTTTCATTTCACACCTGTTAAAACAGCAACTATTAATAAAACCAAAAGTAACAAGTTTGGCAAGAAGATGGAGAAAAGAATATATATTTCATATATTACTGGTGGGAATGTAAATTAGAATAACCATTATGGAAAACAGTGTGAATGTTTTTGAAAAAATTAAAAATGAAACTATCATAAGACCTAATGATCTCATTTCTGAGTATATTTCCAATGAAAATGAAGTGAGTATATAAAGGGTATCTGCACTTGCAGGTTCCTCGCAGCATTTATGGTAGCCAATATATGGAGTGAAATACATACACACATACGCACACAAATACACATACACAAAGAATCTTCAAAAGTTCATGAAACGTGTATATTATGAAAAAACTATTCATGGACTTCAAAATTGTTTGCATCAAAATATTTTTGCGCTAAAATAAACTTGTATTAACATGCTCTTATTTTTCTATTTTCATTCCTTTGAGACTAAGTCTCTCTCACTCTGTCATCCAGGCTGCAGTACAGTGGCATGATCATGGCTTACTGCAGCCTAAACTTTCCAGGTTCAGATGATCTTCCCACCTTGGCCTCCCAAGTAGCTAGGACTGCATACATGCACCACCAGGCCTGGCTTATTTTTGTATTTTTTATAGACGTGGGGTTTAGCAATGTTACCCGTTAGCTAGGCTGGTCTCGAACTCCTGGGCTCAAGTGATTCACCCACCTTGGTCCTACAAAGTGCTGGGATTACTGTTGTGAACCACCGTGCCCAGCTAATATTACCATATTATAACAGGATCTAGTTTGGAGTACTAACAAGAATAAGACATCACTTTGGAAAAAGTGCTTGTCAGAACATCATGAATTTTACTAAAGTTAAAGTAAGAGAGATCAGCAAATTTATAGTGAATCTTGGGTGGAAGAATGGTGAAATCACTGACTCTTTACAAAAAGTTTATGGGGAAAATGCCTGTAAGAAATTGTAAATCAAACGGATAGCTTGATTTAAGAAAAAAAGAAAAATGAGATGATGTCAAAAATGAAGCCTGCAGTGGCAGACCAATTAGGATTACAACATAGTTTTAATCACACAAATGGGCCAAAGGCAAGTAGATATTATTCTTTCCTTGCAGTGCGTGACAGTTTGGTTGGGCACTGAACTGAGCCCCAAATTTTCTGCCAGTTAGAACACAAAGAATAACATGTTGAACTACATTCTTTTCATTATCTAACAAACAAAAGTACACAGATTTGTCTCTGCAGTCTGTGTTACTTCCTGAAACTAAACTCAAGCAGGAATTTATGACATGAAAACACCCAGAAGGCACACCAGAACACATCACTTCAATTATGTGATTAGAAAACACAAAAATTCCATTCAGACCTCCCCAAGGTTAAATCAAAATTTAACCAAAGCAGTTGGGGAAAATAAGACGAGGTGGTCTGAAGACTCACATTCACAGGATCTGAATTAAGATAGGGGATCATTTTAACTAGTGAGATATTGAACTTTTCAATTAGATTCCTTCAAATGTCAGATTCCTTAGGTTACACTGGCAGAGGCTAAATTTTTGTCAGTTCATGATTAAACTCTCACAAGAAACTGCAGTATAAATATTCTGAGTTGTCAGTTCAAATGAAACCTCCTTGCTTTAGTTATTAGTCAGGACTTGTCACTTTTGTCAGCCACATTTGTTCTCATCACAAACAAGTGGTCTTACTGCAGGAAAGATGCCAGTCTAAGAAAACTGTTTTTCTTATAACTGGCCCTGTACAGGTTATCAGAGAAGACTCTATCATCTGTAACTTCTAATGTACGGAAAAAAATTTTACTCTAAAAGAATTGTTTTTTAAGCATAAATTATTTGTGTTTGATTTTTTTTGTGTGTGATTGGTTATTCTCATCCATGGAAGGGCTTTAATGTAATGTCTCTTCAAGTTTAAATACTAAAAATGTTACCTTTTAATATTTATAATTATGTGAGAACATTTGACCTCGCCAAAATATGTTACGATACTGATTCTGAGTAGAGGATAAATAGGTCATATTTACCCTCTCTAAGTAGAGGGTAAATAGGTCATATTCCTCTGACTGCCTAGTGAAAATATTTTTAGTGGAACCAAAATTTGAATTCATACAAACCAGTAATACTGAGAATTGACACATTGTCACTGAGAAGTGACAGAATGGAAAGGTGGCCTGTGCGGGGAGAACAAAACCACTGTTTTATTAGGATCACAACTTTTTCGAGAAGGATAAAAGGCCATTACTTTATTTTACAAGGTGCCCAGATCCCAGTTAGCCTTGTATCTGTCTAATTTCAGATGAATTATTAAGCAAACATTTTTAAGCGAATTAATTATTAAAAACTATTCATTGTCCTTTAGTCATTAATGTAAAATTGTCATTAAAATTTTAGGGTCATTTTAACTATTTTAAGCTGTATATTTCTTTAATGCTGCATACTATCTTATAAACAAATCAATAAATTTCTCAATTTTAATGTAATAAAGATTAAATATTAATAATAACACCAATCCAAAGACACCATGAGTATAAGTGAGCTGAGAAATGCACCCTTATGTAACTACCTAAGCTCTACCTATTAGTTGGGTTAATCTTGATTATTTAAATATTGATGAGTGTACAACAGATTATTTCAACTTATATTAATATTTAATTGATCCTGAGTTCTTCCTTTAGGTAAAAATTAGCTGTAATCTTTCTTTTAACATCCTTTCTGATTAACAATAGCAAAATGAATAATCTAGAACTAGGACATTGTTTTCATTTTGTATACAATATAATAGAATCTGCACCAAGAACTCTTAACAAGTGTCCAAATACAATAGATATCCGCTAAACATGAATGAAACGAACAGTATTGTGATATAGTTTATCTACATTTTGCTTTAGGAATGTATCTGTTAGATTTCCACTCTGGCCACAAGGTAGTAATTCAAATCAGCTTGTTTCTGACCAAAACCAACTAAAAATTTAGACACAATTATACCAAATAATTCTACAGATATTAGAAAACATACAAGGTAGGAATGTTATTCCTGAGAGATGAAAAAAGAATGAGGTTTTTGCCTGGTGGCACTTTCTGACTGCAGTTCAGAGGGGTTATTCCAAATGAAGTACAGCAGGATTTTCAAGTTCATGGTAAATACGAATTCTAATAGCTGTAATCACTATATCATGCTAACAGTTAAATTTTTAACTTTTAATATAATCTAATGGGATTCTAAATTCTTCAGATGATGTGTTGTGGCAGAAGAATTTGAACTTGGTAAGATTTTCAAATACAAGTAGGTTTACAAGTGGAAAATCTATTAGAGACAACAAAACATTTTTTAAAATAAAGCAACTGATCAGTTCAGCACGTACAGAAATAACATTTTTAAATTTTCAAATAAACCTTTTATTTTAACAGACTGGATATCAAGAACTTAGCAAAGTGGAAATAGAAAGTAATTATGGAGCACGCTAAAGAACATCTAAATCCACTAGTCAATAGTGTACCAATAATAAAGTATTAGAGGTCTTCTCATTAAAAGCAATAATAAAATACAAATGCTTCTATCACATTTGTTACTTAATGTTATTCTAGGATGAATAAGATGTTTGATAACAGGAAATTGGTTAAAAATGCATGTATTTGTATATATATGAAATAACTATCTAAAATGGTGTTTTAAATAATTAAAAAGGAAATATCTGCATGACTTTTTAATATTTCACAATATTCCACTTTAAAAATGCAATATCATGTATCTTATTGTTCTGTTGTTCCGCATTTCTAGAATATAAAAAGTCAAAGATAAAAGATAAAATACAGAAAATTTTAATGTGATTATTTCTTAGTATGTTTTACTTACTTTACTATGTTTTTCAAAATAAGCATAAATTATTTTCATGGTTATGATATGATTACATTTTATTTTTAAAAAGAAAAATACCTACATCTGTGTAAATACTCTTATAAAAATATAAAATACAGAAGCCTATACAAGAAATTGTTAATATTGGTTATATTTTGAGTTGGTAGCATGGAAGTATATAAATGGGAACAGATATTTCTATAGTATTTGACTTGTTATAGGTACATGTGAAAAATATGATAAAATAAATTAATTCAAAGAACTATCATAAATAAAATAGAAGAGAAATAATGACACACCATTTCCCAAATATAATGTATTATATTTTTAAACTACAGTTAGCAGAGATAATAATAAAGATGCAATATACCAACAAAACTATAAAAATGGTAAAATCAATATCACATTTAATGGGCAAATGCTGGAAGCATTCCCCTTGAAAACTGGCACAAGACAAGGATTCACTCTCCCACCACTTCTGTTCAACAAAGTATTGGAAATTCTGGCCAGGGCAATCAGGCAAGAGAAAAAAATAAAGGGTATTCAAATAGGAAAGAGGAGGTCAACTTATCTTTGTTTGCAGATGACACAATCCTATATCTAGAAAAGCCCATCATCTCAGCCCAAAATCTTCTTAAGCTTAAGCAACTTCAGCAAAGGCTCAGTATATAAAATTAATGTGCAAAAATCGCTAGCATTCCTATACACCAACAACAGGTAAGCAGAGAGCCAAATCTCCACATTTGCTACAAAAATTAAAAAACAAAACAAAACAAAACAAAACACACCTACGAATACAGCTAACAAGGGAAGTGAAGGACCTCTTCAAGGAGAACTACAAGTCACTGCTGAAAGAAATCACAGAGGACACAAACAAATGAAAAAAACATTCCATGCTCCAGGATAGGAAGAATCAATATCATGAAAATGGCCATACTGCCCAAAGTAGTTTATAGATTAATTGTTATTCCCATTAAATTACCATTGACATCCTTCACAGAGTTAGAAAAAACTATTTTAAAATGTATATGAACCACAAAAGAGCCCTAATAGCCAAGACAGTCCTAGAGCAAAAAGGACAAAGCTAGAGGCATCATGCTACCTGACTTCAAACTATACTCCAAAGCTACAGTAACCTAAACAGCATGGTACTGGTACACAGTACATGGTACATGATACTGAGAAACATAGACCAATGGAACAGACTATAGAACTCAGAAGTAAGACCACACACTTGCAACCATCTGATCTTCAACAAACCTGATAAAACAACCAATGGGGAAAGGACTCTCTATTTAATAAACGGTGCTGTGAGAGCTGGCTAGCCATATGCAGAAAATTGAAACTGGACCCCTTCCTTATGACTTAAACAAATATTAACTCAAGATGGATTGAAGACTTAAATGTAAAACTCAAAGCTATAAAAACCCTTGAAGAAAATCTAGATAATACCATTAAGGATATAGGCATGGACAAAGATTTCATGACAAAAACACCAAAAGCAATTTCAAGAAAAGCAAATATTGACAACTGGGGTCTAATTAAACTAAAGAGTTTCTGCAGAGCAAAAGAAACTATCATCGGAGTGAACAGACAACCTACAGAATGGGAGAAAATTTTTGCAATCTATCCATCTGACAAAGGTCTAATATCCAGAGTCTACAAGAAACTTAAACAAATTTACAAGCAATAAAACAAACAACCCCATTAAAAAATAGGCAAAGGATATGAGCAGACACTTCTCAAAAGACATTTATGTGACCAACAAACATATGAAAAAAAGTTCAACATCACTGATCATTAGAGAAATGCAAATCAAAACCACAATAAGATACCATCTCATGCCAGTCAGAATAGCTACTATTAAAAAGTCCACCAACAACGGATGCTGGCAAAGTTGTGGAGAAAAAGGAACGTTTTTACACTCTTGGTGGGAATGTAAATTAGTTCAACCATTGTGGAAGACAGGGTAGTGATTTCTCAAAGGCCTAGAAGTAGAAATATCATTTGACCCAGGAATCCCATTACTGAGTATATGCCCAAAGGAACATAAATCACACTATTATAAAGATACATGCATGTGTATGTTCATTGCAACTCTATTTACAATAGCAAAGACATGGAATCAACTTAAATACCTATCAATGATAGACTGGATAAAGAAAATGTGGTACATATATGCTATGGAACACTATGCAGCCATAAAAATGAAAGAGATCATGTCCTTTGCAGGATCATGGATGGACTTGGAAGCCATTATCCTCAGTAAACTAATGCAGGAACAAAGCCAAACACCGCATGTTCTCACTTATAAGTGGGAGCTGAACAATGAGAACATATGGACACATAGGTGGAACAACACACACTGGGGCCTTTTGGAGATGGGTAGGGGAAGGGAGAGTATCAGGAAGAATAGCTAATGGATGCTGGGCTTAATACCTAGGTGATAGGATGTTCTGTGCAGCAAACCACTATGACATACATTTGCCTATGTAATCTACTACTATTTAAATTACTAAACAGACCCTACTCAAGCTTTACAGTAGGTATAAGCTTGTAGTATTAACTACAGATAGGAACTCCATGGGACACACTCCTCTTACCCAAGAAACCAATAACCATACAACTTAGTGATTGCTCATGCTACTTTGGCAGCCTCTGTAACATCATACAAAGGATTTACTTCTCTGCTATTTAATAAAGATTGCTTTGCCTCATACTTCCTCTATGTGTAAAATTAATTTTGATTAGCAAAACTTATTATGGGTGTACCTTAGTTAGCACTGAAGATCCACTGATGGTTAACATTGTCCTCATTCTTGAATTGCTCACTGTTTTACAGAAAATCATTGCTTATACCTTTATGATATTGATATAAACACTTAATGCAAAAATAATTTAGGTAGAAGTAGAAAGGTAACAAGAAATGCTTAGTTTCAACCAGCTAATTTTTAAACTTGTGTTCTTTATTTAAATTATATTAAGTTAATCTATTGGCTAACAAAATGTAAAATCTAAAACTAGTTTAATAAGCAAAAAGTGGATCATTAAGAATTTCTTTTTCCTTTTAAAACTTCAGGTGTATAGTTGAGTTAACCAGAGTCCTTCTTTCCTGGGCTATTATCATCTTTATAAATACCTCTCTTATTTTATTTGAATTTGCTTATTTTCTCTTTCATCACTCCCCCCAGCCCCATTCTCCCCCTTGGACCACTGTAATATATTTAACTCACATCTTTATTGTACGCACATCTCCTAAAATATATGGTATTCTTATAGGTGACACTTAATTTACACCAAATTGTATTCTAAATATCAGTTCATTTTTTTCACACCCACCACTGCATCTTTAAAACATATTCATGTGCTGTGTCTAAATCTTGCTCATTTTTTCTGATACAAACATGTTGAGTTCCATCATGTGTATACACAATATTTTTCTTATTCTCACCCCTACTGAATAGGATGAGAATAGGGTACCTCCAACTTTTACTACTACAAGTGACTACTATAGTGAATATCTTTTCACAGATCAGCCAAACTTTTCCTCTGACAGATATGCCCTGGAATTGGATTGGTAGGGTAGGGTATAAGCATATGAATTTGTCTAATTACAGCCAGGTTGCTCTTTAGAATGGCTGCAACAGTTTGCCTTCTGACCATGAGGACATGACATATCCTATTTCTTCCCATTTTCTTAAATATCTAATATTGTCTAACTTCTAATTTTTGTAAGTCTAATGGGATAGAGAATAGTTTATTCTCATGTTTTAATTTCTCCGAAGTGTAAAGTGAATCTGAACCCTTTTTGCCCAAACACTTAGTCATTTGGGTTTCCCTTTCAGCAACAGTCAAGAGCAAGTAGAAGTGCTGAGTGAGTCTCATGCACTAAGAACACGCATGTCAAAGCCTCCTACCCTTCTCCTGTAGGAGTCAAAAGAAGGCCAGTGTGTTCAGAATTGCAATGCCCCTCTCCTAGCCATTGCTACCCCTTGGTATGCCCACCAAGTCTACACTTATGTTCTTAGTCCCATTTAGGCCAGACTGTAACTCCCAATGGCTCTGCATCCCGTCCTGCCCCAGAACCTGAAATTCTTACTCTCTGATCTCCAGGATTCACAGTAGGTCATCAGAAAAATTCCTATGTCTATCCTAAACCGCATCTCTCAGTGTGTTCCTCATCTTCTAGCTCTAATTGAACCCTGGGTTCTTTCAGAGCTCTCACAACATCCCTTCATGTTAAAAACCCTCAACAAACTAGCATTGAAAGAACTTCCTTCAAGATAAAAACCAATCTATGACAAACTCACATCCAGTATCATACTAAATAGGCAAAAGCTGGAAGAATTCCCTTTTGAAAACTGGAATAAGACAAGAATGCCCACTCTTACCACTTCCGTTCAACATAGTACTGGAAGTCCTACCCGGAGCAATCAGGCAAGAGACAGAAATAAAAGCCATCGAAATATGAAGAGAGTAATTCAAACTATCTCTTTTGCAGACAATATGATTTTATACCCAGAAAACTCCATAGTCTGCCCCAAAGCTCCTAGAACTTCAGCAATGTTTCAGGATACAAAATTAATAAGCAAAAATAAGTAGCATTTCTATACACCAACAACATCAAAGCCGAGAGCCAAATCAGGAATGCAATCCCATTCATAATAGGCACACAAAGAATCAAATACCTAGGAATACAGCTAAGTAGGGAGGTGAAAGATCTCTGCATTGAGAATTATGAAATACTGCTGGATCATTCTTGAAAATACACTTCTGTTATTATTTCTCCTATGTAAATTTTGAAATAAAAAATTCCCTGCATAATTTCTCTCTCCAGCTGCTGTCCTATTTCTCTATTTTTGATTATAGCAAAATTCCTCGAAAGAGCTGTCTACACTTGCCGTCTTTAATTCGTCTCCCTCCTATTCTCTCCAGGCAGATTTGTTCCATCACTACTCCAAGGCTTTTCTTGTCAAGGTCAAAATGGCTCCCATGTTGCCACTGGTCAATTTTTACTCCTCACCTTTCTGCAACTAACAGCAACATTTTGCACACTGGAGCACTTCCTAAAACGGATTCCTTCCACTGGATTCCTAAATACCACTCTTTTGGTCTCTGTTTTACCTCAACATTCTTTCTCAGATTTTTAGCTGTCTTCTCCTAACATTCCTGGACAGTACAGTTACTTAATCTCTCTGAGCCTGTTTGTCATCTACCATGCATAGATATTATGAGGATTGAATTAAATAACATGTGTAAAGAACCAAAAATTAAGCTTAGAACACAGACATTCAATGAATAATAGTTATTACTTTTAGTAAGAGCAAACATGATATGGGGAAACAATTAGAATTTTCATTGAAGGAATAACAAAGATAATGCCTGCAGTGATTCCTAGTTAGGTTTCCCAGGAGTGAGTAAAAAATAAAAAGTCACAAGTTTAACTTTTAAGACAAATATGCACCAATAAAATCATAACTAATTTTATTTCTCAGTATGAAAATCTCCTAGTCAGAAAAGTAAAATGCTAAATGTCATCTTAAATAGAAGATTCTAAACACAAATTTTAAGAATATCAATCTTACATTTTACCAACTTATACAATGAAAATTGTTAAAGGCAATTATACAGTTTTTATCTTAGAATGTTCGTTATGAAATTTTGGGATTTCAGACTAGGGGAAAATGATATTAGGAAAATGTTATTAGTTCCAATGGGCTAGTTTATGCTATAAACAATCCAAAAATTTCAAAGGCTTACAACATCAGTGTGTGAAGATTTTTCCTCACCCTGTCACATGTCATCACACATGTGGCTCTACCTCATGCTGTTTTGACTGTAGGACACAGGCTGATGAGGGAGCCACTCTCTGGAACAGTGCCCATAACTCTCATGGGAGCTGGGGGTGGGAAATACAGCGAAGTACATAACGGCTCCTTAAAACTGCCCCCTAGAAGAGATACTCATCACTTTCTTCACATAGCAAAGGTTAACAAGAATTGTTTAGTCACATATGATTGCAATTGGATTAGATCATGTAACCCTTTCATATGCTGGGAAGAGGAGAGAAATTGAATATTTATGAACAGCCCTGGTAGCTATCACTCTCAAGATCCATCTTCAGAGTTCAGTACGCAATTTCTTTGACTCCTTAAATAGGAAGAATCCCTCAACCCTCAAAAGTCCTTATAAAACATGCAGATAAAAACTTTTTCTAGAATTAGAAGACACATCCAAACTTTTAGTAGCAAATCTGAACTTAGATCTGCAAAAGAGAGAGATTCCTTGGAGGGAGCAAACTATAAATAGTTTGGCGCTTGTATCAAACTTGTTGCTACAAGTGCCAAACTAGAAATTGGTATTTCTATCTAGGCATTACATCTGATATCTTCTATGGCCTGAGGCAAGTTGTATAATAACACCATCCTTCAAGAAAATAAGGAGACATAATGAATGATTGATAGTGGAACATTTCTGAGCAGAGTAAGGATGTGATTGAGATTAATAGTGAAACCTTCCCATCAGATGGAAACCTAAACTGCTGAGTGACTGACACTGGAGAGGCAAAACACTGACATGCAAAGTGCTTCAAATCCTATGTGACGGGCTGTCTACATTGTAAAGAGTTATTACATAGGAGCATGTCATATTTCCTTCTTGGTTTCACATTGATGGAAAAAGAAAACCCATACACTCAAATCTGGCTTTGAATTTTCCCTGTGGTAAAACAGGCATTATAAGGAACTAGCTACATAATATTATATCTATCACATATCCCAATGTGAATGTTTGCATTACCTAGTAAAGAGTCCCAAGAGAAGGAAGCAGAAATAATTCCTGTAGAAACAAACTATTTCCTATGTAAAGGTTGTAAATAATGACACCCTGAAGCACACATTGCTAGTAATAAGTTGTGATGCTTTCAGTGATCACCACTCAAACTCTACCAGATCAAAGTATTAGAACAAAATATTTGGAAAATTATAATTTTTTAAAAAAAGCATTTCAAAACACAGGCATTATGCAGCATAGCACAATATATATTTTACTATTTATTTTCCCCATTTTCTGTTCTCTTTTTTCAACTACATAGGTTATAATTAGTTGCTTAATGTAACAGTTCAAGCAATACAAAAATTTATAGGACAAAAACCCAACATTCCTCTTCATTAACCCTATCCCCACAGGAGGCAGTAACTTTTAAGTTGACAAAAATCATTTGATTTATATGATAATACATACACACATTTGATTAATTTTTTAACACTAAAGAGATGAAAATCTATATATTAAAATACAATTTATTTTTCCCTTAATAATGTGACTCGTCAAAATTTCTATGTAAATACATATACCTTTATTCCATCTTCTAATTGGTTGTACAGAACAGTTATACATAGTTATTTACTTAACATTTCCCCTGTTGACAGTTGTTTAGTTCATTTAAAAAATATTTATTATTAAACATACCGTATGATATTAAAAAAATATATCTGTAAGGCTAAAATGGCTTTTATCCAAAAGACAGGCAATAGCAAATGTTGGTGAGGATGTGGAGAAAAGAAATCCTTCATAAACTGTTGGTGGGAATGTAAATTAGTGCAACTATGAGACAGGACAGTTTGAAAGTTCCTCAAAAAACTAAAAATAGAGCTGCTATACATTCCAGCAATCCCATTGCTAGGTGCATATGTAGAAGAAAGAAAATCAGTATATTGAAGAGATATCTGCACTCCCATGTCTGTTGCTGTACTGTTCACAATAGCTTAGATTTGGAAGCAACCGAAGTGTCCATCAACAGATGCATGGATAAAGAAAATGTGTTACATATGCACCATGGAGTACTATTTAACCAGAAAAAAAGAATGAGGTCCTGTCATTTGCAACAACATGGATGGAACTGGAGGTCATTGTGTTAAGTGAAATAAGCCAGGCACAGAAAGATAAACATTATACATTCTCACTTATTTGTGGGATCCAAAAATCAAAACGATTGAACTCATGGAGATAGATAATAGAGCGATGGTTACAAGTCTGGGAAGGGTAATGGGGTGTTGGGAGGGTGGTGAGGATGATTAAACTGATACAAAAACATACCTTTTAAATGAATGAATGAGATCTAGTATTTGATAGCACACAGAGTGACTGCAGTCAATAATAATTTAATTGTACATTTAAAAATAACTAAAAGAGTATAATTGGAGTGTTTGTAACACAAACGACAAATGCTTGAGGTTATGGATACCCAATTTTCTATGACGTGGTATTATGCACTGCATGTCTGTATCAAAATATCTCAAGTACCCCATAACTATATACAGCTGCCATGTACCCACAAAAGTTAAAAATCAAAACATCTATAAGGTAAAATTTTGGTAGTGAACTTGTTAAATGCTAAACTGTTAATAGATTATGCTAAACTTTAAGAGTTAATGCTAAACTTTTGATAGAGATTGTAAAATTGCTTTCCTAATAGGCTCCACCATATTGCACTCCTACAAAGTGTATGAGAGTGCCCACTTGCCTGGCAACATCAACAGCTCATGCCAATCTAACGTGTACAGATATCTCATTTTTAATTTACTGTTTTCTAATTAACCATATTAGCTTGTTTTTATTACCTACTTCGATGAACTAAAATGTATGTTCGTGACATTTTTCAACTGCATAATTTTTATTTTTCTTACTATTTTATAGCAACTGTAGATATTCTGCATAGCAACCTGTTGGCAGTTGAATATGTTGTAAATATATTTCCAGTATAATAAAACATATTAACTTTATAGTTAGTGTATTTTGTAATACGGAAGTTTAATTTTTATGTATTCAAGTCTGCCCTTTTTCTATATGGTTGCTATCTTTGTGTCTTGCTTTGGAAAGAATTGCCCCTCTTTAAGCTAACTCAATTATTATCTCATTCTTTCTTCAAATCCTATCTTTTGAAGCCAAGTTAATAAGGTATTTTTTACAAGAAGTAAAATTATGTTGTTAGTGCACAGGGTTTGACAAATGTATGCAGTTAGGGTTCCACTACAATAATCAAGATCCAGAATGGATCCATCACCATGGAAAACATCCCTCATGTCCTTTCATAGTCAACCTTTGCCCCAGAACCGTGGTTCTGACAACTACTGATCTTTCCCTCTGTTTCTATAGTTTTGCCTCCTCCATAAGCCTTAAAAATGGAATCATACACTATGTAGCCTTTAGAGGCTGGCATTGTTCACTTAGCATAAGGTATTTGAGATTCATCTGATTGAGGTTGAAGGTACGAGAACATGGATCCTTTTTTACTGGTGAGTAGTATTCAGTTATATGAATACATTACAGTTTGCCATTTACCAGTTGAGAGACACTTGAGTTTTTCCCACTTTGGATGAGAAAAAAAAAACTGCTAAAAATATTCACTATAAGATTTTCATGTAAATATAAGTTTTCATTTATTTTAGGTAAATAGGAGTGGGAATGTTAAATTATATGGTAAATGTACGTTTAACATTTTTTAAAATGCTAACCTGTTTTTCAAAGGGGCTATATTATTTTGCATCCTCACCAGCAGCTTATGAAAGTTCTAGTAGCTCAGTGTCTTTGCCAGCACTTGGAATTGTTGATTTGGTTTTTTGATTTGTTTTGTTGCTTTAGCCATTCTAATAAGCGTGTAGTGATAGGACACTGTGGTTTCAATTTGCATTCCCTTTGTGGCTAATGATGCTAAGAATGTTTTATGTGTTTATTTGCCATTCATATATTTCCTTGGGAAAAATATCTGTTCAAATAATTTGTCCATTTTCATTGGCTTTTTTATTTGGTTTTGAAAATTATTTCCATATTCTGGATACAGTTCTCTATCAGATGTGTATATTTTCTCCAGTCCGTGGCTTACTTTTGCACTTTCTTAACAGTGTCTATCAAAGACCTCTCAGGTTCTTAACTTTATGAAGTCCAATTTATCAATACTTAGGTGTCTTGTCTAAGAAATTTTTGCCTAACTCAGAGTCATATATATTTTCTCCTATATTTTTTTTTAGAAGTTCTCTAGTATAGGCTTTATATTTGGGTCTACGATATGTTTTGAATTATGAATTATATTAGCTTGCTGTGGCTGCCATAACAAAATACCATAGGTTAGATGGGCTTTAATAACAGAAATGTATTTTCTCACAGCTTTGCAGGCTAGAGGTTAAGATCAAGGTGTTGGCACGGTGTTTTTCCTCGAAAGCCTGTCTTGTGGGCTTGCAGATAGTCATCTTCTCACCATGGGGGAAGATGCTCTTTCCTCTGCCTACACATATCCCTGGTGTCTCTGTATGGTCTAATCTTTTAAAAATTCTCTTTGTTTGTTTGTTTTCTGACTTCTATTCTAGGTCTTAAGGATGAGACTTTCTAAGTGATCTTGTTCTTTCCCTAGTGATAGGATATTTACAGGCCCAAGACATTTTTTCTGCCCCTCCCTTAAAGAGGGAGGATTAATAAAAATCATTATTATTCCCAAACAACAGTGAGATTTCACTTGTGCCTGGGGTTATCTTTGTTTGCCACCCTTCTCTAGGGCCTTAAGGCTTTGGTTCCCTAGGAGAAAAGGTCAATGAATTGCTTCATGCTTTTCTCACAGCAGCAGCCACTACCTTTATACAAACTTGCCCCCTCCAAAGTAAGCTTTCTCCGGTCTCCTACCCTAGAAGTACCGTTCCTCTTGAACACCCTGTGAAATACTCTAAGAGCCTCCAAGTGCATGCAAACTCATACTTGATGCTTGGGAATTTTTTAAAAGCTTAGCTGAAAACATCTTACCTGTTTTTTATGGTGGACCTGTTTTCCTTGTTTACAAGTGAGACAATGGTGACGTCTTGATGTTCCCTGGAGATGCCTTTCTTTCCTTAGATTTCTGGCTTGCTAGCTGTCCTGAAATCTCATTTGGGTCTCATTCTGGAACTTACAGTTTTGAGAAAAATTGTGATTTTGTAGATTTTCTGGCTTTTTCTTGTTCTTAGGATGAGAGAGACTTTTTCTAGCTTTCTGTATCCTTTCAAAATTCTGCAGTATTATTTTAATTTTTCTACTTATGTACATTTATTTATTAATTAAGATTTTCTTTTATATAACTCAATAAAGTTTCATTTGGAAAATCGTATTCTTAAAGATATTTTAAAAGATTTGTTTCTTGGTATTTTAGAATTCATATTATTGTTATTTTGCTGTTCTTAGCTGCATTTTACTTTCTTATAGCTGTCAATTGTTATCACTGGTGTGTAAGAAAATGAATGATTGCTGTAAATTGACCCAGTAAACTTATTGCATTTTTAATCTAAGTGTTCCAATTGATTTTCTTGAATTTTCTAGTCTGATGATCATTATCACCATAAGTAGTGACAGTTGTTTCTCTCTTTTCAATATCAATAATTAACTTTTTTACATTAATTACAAATTGTCACATAATTTCAAATATTAGCAGTTTAATAGCAGGCATCTTTGTCCTCTTTCTAACTTTTTGTAGATATATGCTCTACATCAGATGAAGATTTCTTTCTATTCCCAGGGGATTGATATTTATCGTTTTTGTTTTTTAATCTGGAATGAGTATTTAATCTTGTCACATAATAAAATAATGATATTTATTTTCCTTTATTAATCTTTCAGGAGAGGAGATTAACCGATTTTTAAATAATATACTATCTTTGCATTCCTGAAATACAACCTAATTGGTCATGTTCAATTTTTCTTTAATATAACTTTGAATTTGTTCTGCTAATATTTAGGGTGTTCCAGCATTATTCAATAGTGCTATTGCCTCACAGTATTTCTATGTGTACACGAGGGAAGGATGAGAATTTGTTAGACTTTGGAATTTGGGTAATGCTAGCCTCATTGAGTTGGAAAGTTTTCTGTATGTTACTATGCTCTATAACAACGGCCTCCAGTCTTTTGGCAACAGGGACCCGCTTCGTGGAAGACAACTTTTCCACGAACTGGAGCGGAGGTGGTTTCAGCATGAAACTGTCTCCCTCAGATTATCAGGCATTAGGCAGATTGTCATAAGGAGCACACATCCTAGATCCCCGCATGCGCAGTTCACAATAGGGTTCCTGCTCCTATGAGAATCCAGTGCCGCTGCTGATCTGACAGGAGGCGATGCTCAGGAGGTAATGCTCACTTGCCTGCAGCTCACCTCCTGCTGGTTCCCAACAGGTCACAGACCTATAGGGGCCAAGGGGTTGGGGACCTCTGTTCTAGAACATTTTCTCAAAAATAGAAGTTATATGTTCCTTGAAAATTTGATAGACTTTGATAGTAAATTCATGTTGCACTCATATACTTATTAGGAGTAGAACTTTGACTACTAGTAAAAATGTTCTAAATAGTATTGATTTAGTCAGGTATTCTTAAAAAGGTTCTAAATAGTATTTAGTCAGATATTCTACTACTTCTTGAATTATTTTTGGTAATTTACATTTTCTTAGGAAATTAGCCATTTTATGCAGATTTTCAAGAGTCCTTTCATAAATTTATACTTATGATTTTGTAATAATTTTAATCACCTCAGTAAATTTAGTTATTTTCCATTCTTTAAGTTGCTTATTTGAGTCTTCTTTTTGTTGTTTGACCAACTCTATTCTGAAGTAAAAATTCCCACTATGAGACAGTTGAAAAGGGAGATGACACACAGTAGTTATTACTCATTAGCTGGTAGGCAAGCATTTTGAAAACTCTATATCCTGGTAGTATCACCTTGATTAGAACCTGATTCTTCTCTTATTCATTACTGTATGTGACTCCCTAGCTCAACTGTGCACAAGTTTCTTCATTGTTCATTTTTCTCCATGGATAGAGTAGACATTGTGGAACACGATCTCATTACATGCTGTATACGTATCACTGCACAACTCTTTTTGATGTAAGTCTGAGTTCCTAAGGATGTTTTACAACCTCCTCATATATTGTGAATTGTTGCATCGAGCCAATTTTACGTACCTGTAACTACATTCAAATGTTTTTTCTGAGGCGTAATTTACGAATTTAATCTCTTTATTCTTTTTTTAGGCCTTTCTCTCTCCACAAAATGGCAGCTTCTTAAAGGTCATATAAATAATAGGTTTGAAAGGGAAGGAAACTATATTAATTTAGATCTTAGTTTATTTAACTGTGAAGTTTTAATAGGCTTGTCTTGCTCAATGCCTTTTAAAAAGGGTTAACTCTTAATATATGGGGTTAAAAAGCAATAAGCTCATCCAACCCTAAAAGGCCCCAAATTTTTAGCTCTCTTGGCATTTTTTGTTTGTTTATTTCTTTAGTATCTGTTCTCAAACCAGTCAATTTTTGCCTGAGATCATCTCTTTCTCATAATACCTTAAAAGGGATAACCAACACATCTTACTAACAATCTCTTTTCCAGCCTCTTCCCATAGAGCTGTAGGCCTGGTGGGCACTTTGCTTGCCATTTAAATTATTGTAGACAACTGTTTTGTCACATATTTCCATACTACATACTTCATTCATCTTTTCATTGCCTAATACCTGCTTACTCACCACTCACTCATTGATTTTCAACCCTCTGCTACATGTTTTAAAATGTTCATAACAGAAATGTTCCAGTTAAAGGTGATAGTTTCTGTCATAGATAGGGTTACAAAGCTACTAAAAAAAAAAAAGTTTGGTTTGGAAATAATCCAAAGTTTTAAGGAATTAATACAATAAAAGTTTACTTCTTGCTTATGTAACAGTACAACTCACAATTTCCTGGTTGTTGAGTAGCTTTACTCCATAGGATATTTAAGAAATTCAAATTTCTTCTGTCTTGTTGGTCTGCCAATTCATAGATACTTAGAGTCTTCTGCAGCGAGTCAGAAGTGGAATTAAACCATTAGGGACAGCACATCGGACTCTTACTTACTCCCTTACCACGGAAGGGTCACCCATCATTTCCATTAGCTTTCCATCACTGAAACCACAGAGAGGCGAGATGAGATATATAGATGTTGGCAAAGTTTTATGTAATAAAAGGGGGAACACAAGGTTTTTTAGTAGACACTGAGCTGTCTGTCATTGACTTTGGTTATGATCAGTTTTCTTTAATCAATTTTTAAATCTAAAAATTATAAGTGTACATGTCATTTCTCTGTATCTAAATGTTTACACATTTAAAAATACAGTTGCTCCTTAAACAATGCAGACATAGGGGCACCAACTCCATGTTCGATGGAAAATCCATATATAACTTTTCACTCACCCGAAATGTAACTACTAGTAATAGCCTACTATTGACCAGAAGCCTTACCAACAACATAAACAATTGATTAGAAGGCTTACCAACAACGTAAACAGTTGATTAACATGTATTTTGTATGTTATATGTATTATGTACTGCATTCTTACAATAAAGTAAGCTAAAGAAAATGTTTTAAGAAAATCGTAAGGAAGATAAAACACATGTGCAGTATTGTACTGTATTTATCAATGTCGTAAGTTTATGTTATCTGCTGACAAGATAAATGGTCTTTCTGAAATGGCAGGCAACCACAGCTGCATGCCTCAAAGTACATACTGAAATATTCCACTTTTTCTTGAGATGTCATGATTTCTCTCTGCTTCTTGGGAGCACCTTTAGCATCACTAGTGGCACTTCTTATGGGGCCCGTGATGTTATTGAAGTTTTATGGTATTGCACTAAACACAATGAAAAGTATGCAAAAACTGTGAGAGATCACTTTTTACTGTGGTACACAATTTACTGGAAAGATGAACTACTCAAGCAGAATTGATAAGTGGCTCATGCCATTTTGAGTGGATAATGCAACAATTGAACTCACTGCCATTCCAACCAACAGGTGCTGGCTGTGGAATTAAGGTAGTACAGTATGTGCTATAATTTTAATGTAGTTATGATTTAAAGCTTCATCTTTATGTTTGTTTACATTTCTGTTGACTGGGAATGGCATTATATACAGTCTTATGCACTTTGCGTGCATAAGTTTTCATATATTTTAATATTTTAATAGATTTGTGTGTATTTTATGGTAGTAAATGATAAAAGACTGGTATTTACATATATTTTATGCATTTATGAAACACCATTTTCTTAATTTTTTTATATTTCCATATATAAATATATGGTTCATCTGAGGTTTTTCAAATTGTTGCGAACCTCCAAAGATTTTTCCAATGTGTTTATTGAAAAAAATACACATAGAAGTGGATCTGTGCAGTTCACACCTGTGTTGTTCTCTGAAGCCTCCCAAGTTGTTTGGGATATTTTATTTTTATATTAGGCATCAGAGTACTCAGATTTAGAATTAATTGTATAAATTTGTATGTGAAGTATTTCTCCTTTTTGTACTTATGATTACATTTACCAAATACCTTCTTTAGGTAATTTTTTCAGAAAAGGACTGGAGGTGATAAACTGATTTCCATTTGAAGATATTTTCACTCTGCTTTCCTGCTTGAAGGGTGTTGAGTAGAGGATCTTAACTTTGAAGACAGTACTTCACTAATTTCTTTCTTTAGCTCTTAAGTTTTCTTATTATTTCTTTGATTGTTTAGTCTCCTCTGAAAGTTTTACTTCATATGACTGTTGAAACTTCTGAATCCACTCCTTATGTCTCTTAACCTTTCTTTCATATATTTGATCTCATGACTTTATTTTATGTAGAATTCATAACCTCTGTCTTCCATATCACCATATTACTTTTTAGCTATGTTCCTTTCTTGAGAATTAATTATTTTTAAATTTTATTCAAAGCCAAAAGTTTAATTTTTTTTCTGTATAATGAAAAGACTAACAATATCCATATATTTATTATAAACTTTATTAACTTTGCTTCCTTGGATATTCATTCTTTAATTGAATGTGATACTTCTTTCATCTTGTCACTTTGTCACAAATGCTTATCGAGTCTGTATTTGAAAATTATTGTTTGCTTGTGCATGTGGTTTACTACAGTCCACTTTCCATCCTATGAATAAGAGTTTGACTCGGGTGGTAGGCAGAATGTGCCAGTCCTCTGGATAGAGAGGCTTTGTGAACCTCTTCGGACTCAGAAACTACCTATAATATTATCATATGTTTTTATATACCATACTATCTTACATATGAAACTTCACAGATCGTTTCCTCTGCTTTAGTGGTTAAATACTGCTTTCAATTTCTACTTAGCAAAACTGGAGTAGCAGAGGGGGAAGTATTATTATCCAAAAGCTCTAAATGATGATCTCTAATTATTTACCCTTAAAAAATAGTACCCCATGGTCCTGTCTATTTTTATATTAACTTATTCATGGTTTGTAGTAACGAAATAGCTATATATTCTATTCTCATAAAAATATTCTTCTATGTGTTTTGGATGTATTTTGTGTTATATATTTTTGTCCATAGATCTGATCTTATGTTTTCAGAAATATGTAGCTTGTGTATGACACTCTCTTGTTTTCCTATGCTTGTATATAATTAATTTTTTTGTAATTTTATGTAATATATTTCTCAGTATGGTAACTTGAACTCAGTCCTTGTTTGCTTTCAACTTCCCCTTATCCCACTAGATATTTTGCCTTAATAAAACATGTTTCCAAATCAGACACACTTTGGAAAAGTATGCACATAAGGTTTTGGAAAACTAAATCACATTTTAAGTATACCAGGCAAATTTAGCATTTCATAGCATCTTGCAAACTGGGTAGTTTTTAAGTACAAACTCAAAATTTAAAAAATAACCATTTGAATACCTAAAGATAGTATCCTTTCTATATTATTTTCATTAGGATTTGGTATCCAGATAAGTCTAAGCTCATTGGTTGAGTTGGTTGAGTTTGGAATTTTTCTGTATTTTTATTTCTGAAAATTTTTATCTAATATGGAAATGGTATGACCCTTACAGTTTTGTTAGACCTTTCTAGGAATATTAATTTGCACTAGCATCAACAATAATTTTCAATAGTGTTAGTCTATCTGGATGTTTTGGCGTTTCTTCAGTTAATGTTAACTAAATTATTTAATTTAGGTTTTCAAATTTCCTGCATAAAGCATTCCACATAATTATTTTATAATATTTAATTCCTTCAGTTTCTGCAGCTATTGCTCATTCCCTATTTTTTCCATCAAACTTGTCATAAATCAATTATTTTTAAAGGGCCAGGTTCTGATTTTTAACATTTCTAAAAAGTTTTCTATTTCTTTAATGTAAACTTTTATGTTTAATAATTTCTTTCTACCTTCCTTGAATTTATTTTGCTGTTATAACTTCTTGAATCGAGCATTTTTTATTCATTTTCCTAATATGTATATTAGGAATCTCTGTAGATTCACTGTAACTCCTTCTTACAGGTTTTATGCTTCCCTTATCATCATTTATTTTTAAATTATTAAAGAACTATGTTAATGGGATAAGAACTGGCTAGTGATGGCAGTTGATGGCACGTTTGTGTGTGTGTGTGTTTGCTGTTTTTTTTTTTACCCTTTATAAAACAGTTTACATAGCTTCTGCTTTTTAAATCTTTCTTTTATCAAAATTTTCTTTGGAAAATATTCAAGCCGATAGATAACATCTTACGTATTTAAAAATAAAATGTGGATTAGATGCAAATATCTCTTAGAATCACTCAGTGCAAAAAACAGGTAAGTGACACCAAAAACAGAAACAACCTTGTTTGATATTCCTATGACAGAAAAATTAGGATAATCTCATGGGAAGCCAAATAGTATAAACAAAGAGAAATCAGAAAAAGTGCCTGAAAAGCATTTTAAATGTGTTGTTATTGTAGCCTCCAGCCTCTTCAAATACATGTGAACAGGATTCTTGTGGTTTCTCTTTTTTCTTTTATTTGTGGTTTTTGATTTTCTGTTTTGGTTTATTTGGTTTATTTAGTCTTTGTAGGTGAAAACTCACATGATCTTATTTCTTACTGTATCCTCTAGGTCTGGTGGCACAGGAAGCATTAGAAAAGTGGACACTTTTAGCATAGAAGACAGAATCCATGCAAATTTGGGGGATCATATAGAATCACATGTTATTTCTTTGGAAAACCATGCACATTATTTGGTAGCACATAGTTAAGTTATCATCAAATATTTCCCCAAAATGGGATAGAGAAGGCTTTATGATGGATTGGTGATTTTTCTTTTTCACTCACTAATATATTTATACCAACAATATTAATTGAATAAGGAGGAAAACCAATTACTTTGAAGTATACAAAGAAGTTATTTCCATTTTCTCAGGCCACACAAGCCTGAAGGCAGAAAAAGAGTGTTAGGATTAGTAACAACCAGCATTATTCTGTCGTTCGATCCCCAGGCTTGTGAAGATACCTTTCAGAACTCACAGTCACTTGCTCTATTTCCAAGTCTCTAAGGACCAGCACAAAAGGCTTACAGTCCCTTCTCTCAGTAGTCACTAATTCTTCAGGCCTCAGCTGCCCCTAGTGTTACAAGAAGTAGCCTCACCTGTTATTCAGGAAGGAGGAAAGACAGCAGATCACACCAAAGGCTGAGTTCCTCTCATCCCCTCAAGCCCCTGGTTTTCTCCTGATACTGATCTGATGTGGCTAAAAGCCTCTGCCACTACTGTTGTGCTGGAGTCCTCACTGCACCTCACATGGGTTATCTGGAGCTTCAGTTCTCCCAAGTCAAAACGTTCCCCTTGCCAAGGTGGAGAGTTTCTCTCCCTCATCCTTTACTGCTATGTCTATTATCCTAATCCCAAAGAAAAGATGTCTTTTGCTCCTAACGTGTCGACTAACATGTCAAAGAGAGTTCATGTAAAAAAATAGTTTTTTATTGTTTTATTTATGATGCAATATGCCCCCCTCCGCCCGCCCCGCAAACTCAACAGTGGATATGTGATCATTGGACTAGCATTACACACACTAATGTGTTAGTCACCTCTCCTATCTGACAGCAAAGACATAGTTATGTGTTAGACCAAGCCCACGTACTCAATTCTCTCTTGCCAGGTTGAAGTTTTCCTGTAAGGTCCCTCAATTCCTAATGCAAAGATATCCCTGGCAGCCATATCATTCTTCCAGTGGTGCCCAGATAGTTCTGAATCTATATGGATTTGCAGCTCAGATAACTGAGGCCTTCCTTACAAAATACAGACTACATTTAATCTTCTGGAAAATTAGCAAAGAAAATATGTAATATGTAGTAATACTATTTGATAAGCATTCAGTGGAAATTTACATACCACAAGGATATGAGGGTGCACAAAGCAGTGATTCATTTGCAAGGCTGGCTGATGTCATAAACCAGAAGAGGCGACGAGGAGAAGTTTATGGGCAGTAGCAGTTCCGTCTGAGTAAATTATGGCTGTGTATTCATTCTGGGACATTTACTACTTTCTCCCATAAATACAATTAATGTGCTGAATTTATTTTCAAAGCACAAAGCAGAGTTATAACAAAGTTTTTCAGTAGAGAAGCATATAAAACAACTTCAAAGGAAATTCTTTAGGGCTGGCTTATTGAAAATTTAACCAACATCTTCATTTTCCTTTTGGAGACTGTGGCACACATAAGCAGAATTTTCTTTCAGGATGTGGCACATTTTCAAAAGCAACAGACAGAAATTGGAGGCTCAATTTCTCCTTTCCCTTTATCATTCCTGTGTTTCCTCAAAAATCTGAATTTGACTCAAGAATGGTGCTTTTATTTTTGAAGGAGCTTGTCATCATGAATAAAACATACTTATAAGTAACCATAAGCCATGGAAATTTACTTAAATTAGTTTTCAATTATCTAAAAATACACAGTTGAAAGGGAACATTCACAGGAGATTACCTGAAGCCTACAGGAATTTTCCAAGTTTATTTGAAGAAACTGTAGATATCCACCAAAGTGCCTAACTTGCATTAATTTTGTATTCTATAGTTTTCTTTTTTTAAAAAAAACTGTAAATTGTTTTCACCACTTGAAAAGATAAGAATACAGTGAAAAGAATGTCTTACAGATTCAGTCTCCCTTTCCCAACACACATTTTCCTTCCTTTGTCTTTCACACAAACTCAGCGTTCATTTCCAGTGTTTCCTTCAAGAGCAGGGAGGGAAATAGCGCAGGTGGGGAATGGGTCCATCAAGCAGGCAATGGAGCATGCAGGCAGGCCACAGACCAAGTACTTAAGCATCCACACAAAACCACATGGCTGTAAATTACTGTCATTACTTTCCAAAAGTTCCCTGGATTGTACAGGATTGCCCATGCAATCATAATTACAAAGCAAGCTGTAGTAATCATTAAGCAAACACTGCAACTTCTGCAGTCTTAAGCAAAATGCTTGTTTTCCTACCTAATCATCATATACAATGTAGAAATACCAAGTGGGAGGCAACAGCTCACATTTGGTTCTTAAGATTCAGAGGGTATTATACTCTATCCACCTCATCTTTCTCAGCAATGACATTTTGCATGGTCATAGCTCACCAAAGTGTTGAAACAAGAAAGTAATCAAAGTAGCTTTGCGGGATTTTCTAGTAAAAATACCCAAAGCACAGAGCAAGAGTTATCCATAGGATGAAGTCTTTACTTAGCACACCACTCGCAGGTGATATTTTAACTTGGTTTTCATGGAAGAAAGTAGAGTTTAGAAACTGAAATTAATGAATGCTTGTCATGTGACAGGGTGCAAAGCTTTCTTCATATATTACCTTTTTAAAATCTTCACAACCCTATACAACAGCTTAATTGTCTCATTTTATAGAAGAGAAAACCAAGGCTCAGTGTCGGGCAATTATTCGCCATTTTCCATCAAAAGTATGTGCTAGAACCATGACTCAACCCCAGGACTGTCTTTGAAGGCAGTGCTACTTTCACCTGTCCTATGCTGCGGAGAGAAAATCTAGGAGAAAGCTAAAGGAAGGTAAAATGTCAACCAACTTTTTTTTTTTTTTTTTAATTTCATTTTAAAGACAAGGCAGTTTGCACAAATCCAATAAAACTAGAACTATCATACAAATGAAAGACAACCAATCTAGCTAACACCTTGAAGAACACAGATGCATTAAGTTTCGCCTCACAGGCAAAGGCGAAACTTAATTCTAAACACAACATTTATTTACACATCTTTATTGAGCTGATTTGCAAAGCACTCTTAAATGTGGGTGTAATGAAGATTAATAGGGTATAGCCCCCGCACTGCTTGAGTTCGGTGGATGGTGGAAAAGAACCAAAGCAGAGAAAAATATAATTGATGGTATAGTTTTCAGTTTCTCAAGAAGAACCCCTCACCTGCACTCCTCCTGCCCCTATAGTCCTGCTCCCCAAAAGGTGAACAAGCAGGAACTGTATCCTTGTGAAAATACTAAGTTGTAAGACATGGTGACAACCTCATTTTCAAGCTTCTGGGTGAATCCAAAGCAGTGTAAAAGAGAAGGATGCAAAGAACAAGCTAGTAATGAAGCACATTTCAAAAATGTGGCGTTGGATGCCAGTGCAACAAGACGAAACTGCCCCTAGGAGTCAAATCTCTATTTACTCTTCTCTAAGCAGCCCAGAAAGCAATTCCTGATCCATATGCTGTGAATCCGAGTTGGAGAAATAACTTTTGGCTTTCATAAAGTATAAATGTAGCCACTTTCAGCTCATGCATAAACCCTCACTCTGTGGTAATATGTCTCCTGGATGCTTGGCCAGCCTCCTGCCCTTTGCTAGCCACCGTATGTCCCAGTGCCTGCAACACTGAACCTCCTGAATTTCCCAGAGAACATTTTATATACTGCTATCTACCTGCATGTACTCCTAGACCCTTCTGTTTTCATCTCAATGTCTAAAATGCATCTCCAGCTTTAACAAGGCTGTTCTAATTCCTCCCTGGGGGCGGTGGGGGTGGGGGAGGCGGGTAGGTGTATCCCTGTTGTTTTATTCATGACTTTCTTCAAAACACATTTACAGACACTGAGGACTCAGTAGTGCACAAGACAGACAGCTTATTTGTTTATACTACAAATGTACAGACAAGATAATTGCAGACACCAGTCCTGTTAGAAAAATAAAACAAAACGACATAAATGTGGTTTTAATGTGGAGGGGAAAAAAATGGAGGGCAAGTGGCTTATTTCACCTAGAGTACTTTCCAGGGAAATGAAAATTCAGCTGAGCTGTGAACTACAGGAGCCTTTCCCTGGCCCCCTACCCCTGAACACCCCCCCCAAAAATGGAAAGTTGGTTTTCAAACAATAGGAAAAGCAAGTTCGAGTGCTCTATTACAAAGTTTTTCAAACAGCGCTCTACCTGCCTCCCTAACTACAGTCTGAATTTTTTGTGGGGATGGCCCATGCCTTATTCATCTTTGCATCACCAGCATATACCCTAGTACCTTGTAAACTGACATTCAAGAATGCTTGCTAAATGAAAAATGACAAAAACATTCCTAGTCGTAAGAAAAAATTTGCACAAGTGTCTATATATGAAATATTGAATGTTGAAATGGGCATACAATATTCTAATTCTACAAATGTAAGAGCATGGGGTATCTTGACAGGACAGAGTCGGTAATGGTCTTGGGTGCCCCAAGTTAGATACATTCATCCTACATTTCCTACATTTACATCTACTATCATTTGGATGATTGCATCTACTGATGTGCATTGGGGATGAGAAAACCTTCTGGAGGGGGGGAAAAAAAAAGCATTCCACCATGAACACCACAGATGTTCAGACATACTAGCCAATCTAATGGGCCAGAAGGGCCCAACCTAAGCCAAACTGTAGAAAAAGCCATGAGAACTTTGAAAGAGAACTTACTCTAAGAGGAAACGAAATATGGCTCCCAGTACCCAGCCAACACATGCATGTCCAAGGGAAGTGGTGGTTTCCAGCCATGAAAATCTGTCCTCAGCCAACAACTCTAGGGACACACAAGAGGAAGTGTTGTACATATGAGCTGAAAGGACTCTCACTGAATTCTGCATTTTGTGACCAAAACACTCAGATATGGCAAATCTTAACAGTATAACACAGAGCAGAAACTTTTTCTCTACATTTGTGAAAGCTGGGGAAGCTGCAACAGTATTATAAAGATTAAGAACAGCAGTGGGCCACAGTGACACTCTAGTAGAACCAGAAGTAGCTTAGTTAGTTGGAACGGAGCTCCAGCCCAGCAACGGTGACAACCCTGCTATCAGGGCATTGGCTATGGAGACCTAACTTGCTGGGTGCCACAGCAAGCAACAAGAGTACTGAATTTGTAAAGATATTTTTGAGTCTTCTAAAAAAATCCCAGAAATTCTAGGAGAGAGAAAACTATGCAAAGTGTGTCTCTATATCCAAGTACATACGGATTTGTGAATATCAAAGATAATATTCACACTGAAGATAACCTTTACATGGTTTGTAAAGGAGACTGACAGAAAGAAAAGTCAGTTTAACATGATATTCCTAGGCTATAACATATACTAGATATTTCTTGTGTTCTATCTTAATAAAGAGTTGAAATTTGGAAAATCTCATAGTTTAAATGATTTTGACTTCTTAAATGAGTATTTCTCAGTGAATGGCATACCTATGGAGATATATCTAAATCACCTAGGGAGGTTTTTCAAAATACATTTCCTCAGTTATCCTTTTGTTTACAATTCTCAAACCTCATTATTCCAATATACTTCCCTTCCCAAAGAGCTGAGATAGGATATTTGTGTGTTTGTAATATGAACCTAGGTGATTCTAACTATACATTTACCCCATCGCCATCCATCTCCTGAATTATTGAGAACTGCCCTAATTGGTTGCTTGCTTGCTTTTTCTTTTCCTTTCCCTTTTTTTTTTTTTTTGTTTTTTTGTTTTTTTGGTTTTTTTTTTTGAGACAAAGTCTCGCTCTGTCACTTAGGCTGGAAGGCAGGGGCACAATCTCAACTCACTGCAACCTCCACCTCCTGGGTTCAAGCAATTCTCCTGCCTCAGCCTCCTGAGTAGCTGGGATTACAGGTGCCTACCACCATTGCCTATTATTTTTTATGATTAGTAGTAGTAGCAGTATTTTTAGTAGGGACAGAGTTTCACGATGTTTGTCAGGCTAGTTTTGAACTCCTGACCTCAAGTGATTCACCCGCCTCGGCCTCCCAAAATGCTAGGATTACAGGCATAAGCCACCATGCCCGGCCACTAATTGCTTTCTAACATCAGTTGCCTCAGCCCAGGCTTTGAATAAAACCATATAGTAAACCAGAATTGGTACCATTAGTATACACCTGAAGGGCAGGTGAGTTGAGCATGTTTCTGGCTGCAAGTAACAGAAAGCAAAATTGAAAATACCTTAAAATCAAAGGGTATTAACTATTACACATTAAAATAAATCTGAAGATAAAGTGGCTCTAGGCCAACAGCATCAAGAATGCAGACTCTTAACCTTCTTCATCTAAGCCATCCATAGCACATCAACTCATCTTCATGGTTTCAAGACAACTGTGACAGTTACAGGTTCCACATGCAAATGTAACATCAACCAATGGAAGCAAACTATTTCTTCTTATGGACTTCTTTTTAAGAAATGTCAGTGAGAAAAATCTTTCAACAAGCCCTCTACCACATGTGCCTTTATGTCTCACTGCTGGCATTGTAGCACAAGCACACCCCAAGTCACTGGTAAGGGAAAAGCCCCCATGACTCATACAGCCAATCCTGACTGCTCAATCCTGACTAGGGTTCCAATCACCAAATATTCTGATTTAGTTAAAATAGCATGGGGCTTGAGTTCTAGTTGTGCCTAAGTTCCCCAGGTGACCCTAGTCCATAGTTAGTGTCATCAATCATGATTAACCTATGGAATTAAGGCTTGTGATACCTCAAACACCTGCCCTCACAGAGAAAGTAACTGAATAAAAGCAATGCTGTGTTAAGAAAGAGAAAGAAAACAAATGACTATTAGGTGGGCCACAAGAAATACCAAAGGCATTCTGAGTTGTTCTTTGTAAAAAGGACCACGAGAGAGATGATAAATGACTTTTTTTAGTTCTAAAAGATAAAGGATTTTTTTCCATTCAATTTCAAGTTTTTTACATTTCTAATAACTGAAAGACCAGCCATCATGAAATGAATATAGCCTCCTCAACGAAGCCTTCTTTCAAATAAAAATATTGGACCAGGCGTCGTGGCTCAAACCTGTAATCCCAGCTCGTTGGGAGGTCAAGGCAGGCAGATCACGAGGTTAGGAGATCGAGACCATCCTGACTAACACGGTGAAAACCCGTCTCTACTAAAAATACAAAAATTAGCCGGGCGAGGTGGCGGGAGCCTGTAGTCCCAGCTACACGGGAGGCTGAGGCAGGAGAATGGCGTAAACCCGGGAGGTGGAGCCTGCAGTGAATGGAGATCGCGCCACCGCACTCCAGTCTGGGTGACAGAGCGAGACTCCGTTTCAACAACAACAACAACAACAACAACAAATTAGCCAGGCTGGGTGGTGCGTGCCTGTAATCCTAGCTACTCAGGAGGCTGAGGCAGGAGAATCGTTTGAACCCAGAAGGCAGAGGTTGCAGTGAGCTGAGATAGCACCACTGCAGTCCAGCCTGGGTGACAGAGTGAGAATCTGTCTCAAAAAAAAAAAAAAAAAAAAAAGAAAGAGAAAAAAAAAATTCGAATCTGCCTTTCCCCCAAATAAAATCAAACCTTTAAATATTTAACAGTATTTTTGATATCTGCTTTTGGCAGCACTAGTAGATGACTTTATGGCCACCATTTTTTGTGATCTCTATGGGTAGCTCAATTTTCCCCTTCACTCTCCCTGTCATGCCCAGGGAAAACTGATGTTTTAAAAAGGTGTTAAATTGAAGGAAGGGTAGAGGGTATTGAACTTTTGGTGCTAACAGAAATGGTTTAAGCTTAGGACTGTGTGGAGGTAGTTTCTCTACAAGTTTTAATTTCATCAAAAAAAAAAAAAAAAAAGGGAGCGCAACAATAGTCTTATTAGATTATAATGAGGATTAATTTAGATCAGTGGTTTTCAACCTGAGCACACATAAGGATCTCCTGAAGAGATAGTTGAACCACTGATTGCTGGGTCCCACCTCTAGAGTTTCTGATTCAGGAGGGCTGTGGGTAGGTCCAAGGATTTGTAGCTTTATCAGTTTCCCAGGTGATGCTGATGCTGCTGGTCTTAAAAACAGACTTTGAGAACCACTGATTAAGATAACACAAGCAAGTTACTTAGCATAATTCTTGTTACATAGAAGAATTTGCTTGAGAACAGAAGAATTTACTTGAAAATAGAAGTACTGAGAAGCAAGCAGGAAATATATTTTAACTGTTATTATGAAGTTACATATCCACTTATTCTTAATGCACAAAATTAATTATATTTTAGTTTTTTAATAAAGCATCTATTATATCATCTTAAATTCTGGCAGAGGGTTTGCCCTGAAGTTAGCCATTTCTCTTTCATAATGTAATTACAGCTCCATGTCAAGGCATGTAGGAAGTTTCACTGATAAGAGTTTTCTCCTATGACATGTTTTTTTCAATAGTATCTGAGTAAGTTGCTAAATCTATACTTAGAGAATTCTTAACCTGACTTTTTCCTTGCCCTGATTATTTTTGTATTTAAAAAAAACTAAACTTTGACTTTACTGTTAGCCAACAGTAACAGTTTATTAAACAATTAGACACTTCAGTACCTGCCTCAAGCACTGATCAGGTATTCTGTGAAGAATCCTGGGAAGCGATAGTTCTGCAGAAAATGAACTGCAAAAGAATCATATTATTTTATCTGTTCAATAATAATTTATCCCTCTCTTCATCAGGGTTAATTGCTCTTCTAGATTAATTAGTTTCAGACGATACTTGTACAACCTTCAAATTACTTTCAAATCCATGATTTTATGTGATCCATACAGCCTTATGGCTTTATCATCACTGTAGCCATCTCACAGCTAAGAAAACAAAGAATTGAACTGCTTGTAATTTTATAATAAAATTTTGTTCACCGGTCAGTTGTAGAATTGAGGATGAAACTTAGGTCTCTGAAAGCCAGTACATATGTACAATGTGTACTCAAAGAGAGTGTTTCTCAGAACTTATAAAAATCAAACTCAATTAAATTAAAAATCAAACTCAATTAAATTAAAAATCAAACTCAAATTAAATCTCTTTGAGCGTTTCATTTCTCATTTGACAGCTTAGTTAAAACTGAAAAAGCAATATCTGTCTATTATTGGAAAAATAATTAAATAATGAATACCTATTATTGAAAAAAATTAAAACAATGTCCAATTCTACCCACCCAAAGAGGAACACTCTAACAACCAGGGGAATAATCAATCCCTTAAACTCCCCTCTCCATCACACTACATGAGACTAAACTCTTATGCATTTGAAGTTGTAGTTATTTACCAAGATATTATGATCATGTTTCCATGTTAAAAAATATACTTTTTTTCCCCCAGCATAGTGGTTCATTGTTTGAAAGCACAACCAACTGAGTGTTAGATAATTTCCAAAATTTACTTTTTCAAAGAGTGCTCTAGTGAGTATTCTCGGAGCACAGTCTTTCCCACATCCTTAGTTATGTCCTCAGGAAAAATACCCAAAAGTGAAATTACTATGTCAAAAAGCATGCAAATTTAAAGTCTTTTGATACTTTTTGCCAAATTGGCCTCAAGAAAGATTGTACTAAATTACTCACTGGTCTTCAACTCATGAGCACACCACTTCCCTTTTTATTGTTATTGCACATTGTTTATTTGGCTACTGGTGGATTTTCCTTGGCCAAAGCATCTTGTATTCTGTACTTCCACAAAAGAAGCCTTGAGTAACTCAATAAGAGCACCTAAAAATCTCTTCCCATGAATAAGATTTTGGTATCGTAAAAACAAAATTGGTAGGGCTCTTTCATTTAACCCCATCGTCTAAAAAGCTCCATGAATATTTTCACCTACACATTCCCACTGATAACAGCCAAACTTTACAATGGGCCACACATTATTCTACGACCTTTATGTGTGTCAAATTCTTTAACTCCATAATAACCTTTTAAGAAGAGATCCTATTATTATTTCCTTTGTACAGATGAGGAAATCGAGGCACATCTTTGCCTGAGAACACACAGAGAGTTGTAGAATTGAGTATGAACTGAGGTTTTCAGTCATCATAGTAACAAAAAATAAGAAGAAATTGGAGCAAGGAAGAGGAAGAAGGCAGAATATGGGGGGAAACAGAGACGCTATTCCCAAATGCAGAATGAACAATCCTGATGGTGCAAAATGAGATAATAAAAGTAAGTTTTGTATTTATTGTTCTTATAAAGAAATAAAGAAAATTAAAATAACATGGTCTAAACAGGAACTGAAGGCACTGTTTAAGCAGTTTCTAAAGCATTATTCATAAGCCTGGTAAAAAAGAAAAACAGACCTCCTGCAACTCAAGACCTTTTCCTCAGAATGAATCATTTTAGGAGCCCCGGCATATAAAGGGACCGGTTTCATTTCTCTGTCTCCACCAATTTATGGCTCAAAGTGGGCAGACTAAATCACTTAAAGCTCTGATGGACAAAACTTATTTTCTTGACCAGTCATATGCTTTTCAGGTCAGGAAACAGAACAAAATAAGTCACGATTTAAAAAATATCAGACAAGTTGTTATGTCTACATTCATATTCCTGGAGGAGATTGCACAAGACTGCTCATTAATTGTGGTGTTGAAATTATATAGATTGTGCTAAGCCAAATATAGCTAACCTTTGGGAACTTGAGTGCATTCCTGAGTAGAAGAACTTCTTGAAAGGAAATAAATAAGTAATGTACCCCTGTGCTGAGATTTTACTGAGTTGTGTGCTGCTCGAAATTTGGGATAAATTGATAGTATGACTCATTAAAGGAATTTAGAGCATTATCAGGTCCTTTGCAAAAAAAAAGATTTTTATTCAGAAACAGCAGACGCTGCATGTTTTCTCCTTGTCATGGTTTGATTCTTCCAGCCCTCACCCAGTCTGAACACACTTTTTTCTTCAAAAGTATTGTTTTCCACTAATTTTTCCCCCCCAGACCTATGCCTTCTACACTGGAAATGCTTTTCTACTACTTCCTAATAGCACAACGTCACAGCATTAACTACATTTAGGGAAGATTAGAAAGGTAAAGAGGTTAAGTAAGGTAAGAAGATTTTTTTAAAAAAAGTAAACACCGTTTTCTGGTTTTGTTTTTCCTTAAACTTAAATATGCCTCAGGTTTCTCCAGATCATCCTCTCTTCTTCTTAGGGCTAACTATAGAAGGCAGTGAGAAAATAACATACCAGAATAGGAGTGGCTGACAAAACAGAAGGTGTTTGTCCTGATGGATTCATTCTGATGCAGGAGAATGGCACATGTATGGGCGCTGCCCTTGAAGAACATGTTGCTTACATGCATAGGTTCCTTTGGGGATGGGAGAGTTAGATTTTCTTATCTCCTTGAAAGAAATAGGTCATTCTAGTTTCTGATCTTGTTGCAGCCTCATTATTCCTCCTTAGTCTCATTCTGAAACAGCCTTTCTAATTTTTTATTCCAGGTTTATTTTTTCTGCCAGGTTTTCAAGAGCCAGTAACATTCTGAAGCACGCAGAAAAGGTAAACCAGATGTCCGTTTAAGGTTACAGGCAGAAACATACAGTAGGCCGGGCGCGGTGGCTCAAGCCTGTAATCCCAGCACTTTGGGAGGCCGAGACGGGTGGATCACGAGGTCAGGAGATCGAGACCATCCTGGCTAACACGGTGAAACCCCGTCTCTACTAAGAAATACAAAAAACTAGCGGGGCGAGGTGGCGGGCGCCTGTAGTCCCAGCTACTCGGGAGGCTGAGGCCGGAGAATGGCGTGAACCCGGGAGGCGGAGCTTGCAGTGAGCTGAGATCCGGCCACTGCACTCCAGCCTGGGCGACAGAGCGAGACTCCGTCTCAAAAAAAAAAAAAAAAAAAAAAGAAACATACAGTAAACTCTATTTTTTTTGCTATTTTTTCTTTCTCTCTTTTTTTTTTTTCTTTTTCCTTTTTTTTTTAAGCAGCCACAGACAACAAACTCAAACAACAGCAATGGAAATGATGGAACAGATGACAGGAAAGTATAATATTTGAATGCAACATTCTTCCTTTCTTTTAGTTGAAGAATTATTCCAGCTAGTTTTACCATGAAGCTTTGCCCCAAAGGAGAAAATAAATAAAAGCTAAAACTTCATGTAAGCCTTTCTAGGAGAGTCAGTAAAATGACTTAGAATATAAAGTAAACAAATATTGAAAATATGCTAAAGGGTCATGTTAAATGGTTGTGTATCCATTGTGAGCTTTCCAAAATAACCACACTGTTCAGTACAAGCCTGTCAATTCCCAGGATCATATTATTTGTTATTTTTACCAAAACATCTTAAATAAATTGTGTTATTATTAACATCTGTTTACAAAAATGTTTCTTTTCAAGAGGAATCCTTCAAAGTACCTAAATAGTTGATGAATCAGGTTCCACTAATGTTTGACTTGGACCAGACACTCAAGCTTCTTGAGCATCTTTGAAATATCTAGGAGCTTGGTTATGAAATACAATAAGACTTCAGTAACAGTATATGTGGAAAGGCTAGTGTATTTAAATTATAAGGTTTTTATTGAAATTTAGTTTTGTCATCACGAGACGTGATGTATGCATGAATAGTTATCACCATGCCAAAATATTGCCAGCTTTTATGAGGTCCATTTTAACTGTGCAATCATTAAATATTGCCAGCTTTTATGAGGTCCATTTTAACTGTGCAATCATTTATGGGTTCAGTTTAGGTTCTCCCTTTCTTAGGTCTTATTTTCACTCAAAGGATAAAATCTATGTTTTAACTTGACTAATACAGAAAGTTGTCATTTTATAGGAAAAAGATTAAAAAATAGAATGCTATAATGTCATGGGTTCTAGCCAAAAGGTCAATTTATTCACATTCATAACTTCCTCTCTTATGATTATTACATGGAGAATATAATCAGCAATAAAATTATAAGATGATTCCCCACCTCTTCGATGCAAAAGCTTTGAGGGGCAGGCAGGTTAGGGTCTCATATCATCACCTGTATTTTTACACTAGTGGATTGAGAAGAAACCTAACCTAAGTAGCCTTAGAATTCCAAAAGATCATGATAACGTCAAAAACTGGTTATCACTCAAGAACTTCAAAAGCTAAAAGCGAATTTTCATAAGCAGGAATTTGGATATCAAGCGTCATCACCAAACCAAGTCTGAGTCAAAAATATTTCTTCGTTAAGCATGTTAAAGTAAGCAGTATTATTTTGCGTGCTACAAACGAGCAAAGGTGGAGATACAATTTACACATCTATCTTTTGAAGCTACTTGAAACCAAAGTGGCTACTTAAAACCAAAGATCTTTCAGAATGAATAAAAAATAAGCCAATTAAGGTTCTTCAAATAAATTAGCTCAACATGTGACCTTTTATGAAAGATAAATTATTGTCAATAGTGAAATATATGCGATTACTTATAACTTAGAAGAGATAGAAACCTGGCTCAGGTTACATCTGCCCTTCAGCAGTTATCATATTATGAGAATGCTTGATAATTGCATTTAGTTATCCAGTTTAAAGAATTTTGAACTGCCCAACCTAATCAACTTCTCTGGTTGGAGAATCTTTCAATAGTGTTTCCCACATAGGTCCTGTGTAGAGGAGGCAGGCCAGAGACCTCAGGGAATGATAGTGCCATGAAACTCTTCCTCAAGTACACACCAATTTTTAAATTTTATTTATCGACCAACCTAATAGTTGCAGAAAAAATATATTTTCATTTAAGAAAAAAGAGAACTCATCAAATTTTTCTGGAAATGTGTTCTTGAACTTAGACATGGAAAACTAAGAGCAATACTAACAAATATGTTCATGGAAGAAATAAATGGAATCACTCCAATGTCTTAAGAGAAATCTTGCCCTTTCAGAAAGGACCAGCCAGGTACAAAAGAGCCAGACTGAACTGGCAGGAAGGGTGTTTGGGTTCTGGGAGAGTCAAAAAGTAATTATATTCTTGAACAATTTTATAGCTAAATGAAACTTCTTCAACCCTCTTCCCATTATCTTTGTCCCATTACTTTAACTTCATTTTTCCCTTGTCACTGGCCAAAGATCAATCGTTTATTGCCTTGAGAAGAACTTGGAATGTGCAACTGAGTTTCATATTTGGAAAAGAAATTATATGAGCAAGGAAGTCAAGAGAAATGTAATAGAGAAAATTCTCACCAGTTTGGCTTCTGCCTCATAGAACTTCCTGGCTTGTGTTTTAGAAACTGTAAACCCACATACAAAGGTGTAATTGGCTGTGCTCTAAAGCCAAGTTTACCTTCCCAAGCATATGGCCCAGAAAGATTATTTCCAAAATTCTTAGCTCCAGAAAGCAGAAAAATTGTTGTAAAGACAATGAATTTAATATTTAAAATAAACAGCTTCTCCCTCAGGATATACATTTTCATAGACACAGGAAGTCATGCTATATGTAGCAAATCCTTATTTACTCAACATTAATAGGTAATCTGTCATATTTTTTATACAGAGTCTGACCCCAATAAGTACCAATGCTTTTTTAGCCTTTTTTTTAAATGGCTAAATGTGTAATGTGTTTATATTACACACTTCCCTACCTTCTAAAACATAAATTTTCTTTTCTTTTTTTTAAGATCTTTGTCATCAATTTTTCTACATTGACATGTTAGAGGCCACTGAAGAGTGTAGAGTTAGATGCCTTTATACTATACATCCCTGGAAAGCAATGTTGTTTTAAGGACTTCTGCACTCAAAACTGCACAACTACCTGGAAACTGAACAACCTGCTCCTGAATGACTACTGGGTAAATAACGAAATTAAGACAGAATTAAGTAAGTTCTTTGAAAACAGTGAGAACAAAGACACAAGATACCAGAATCTCTGGGACACAGCTAAAGCAGTGTTTAGAGGCAAATTTATAGCACTAAGGAGAAAGTGGGAAAGATCTAAAATCAACACCCTAACATCACAATTAAAGAACTAGAGAAGCAAGAGCAAACAAATTCAAAAGCTAGCAGAAGACAAGAAATAATTAAGATCAGAGCAGAACTGAAGGAGATAGAGACATGAAAAATCCTTCAAAAATATCAATGAATCCAGGAGCTGGTTTTTTGAAAAGATTAACAAAATAGATAGACTGCTAGCCAGACTAATACGGAAGCAAAGAGAGAAAAATCAAATAGACACGATAAAAAAACGATAAAAGGGATATCACCACTGATCCCACAAAAATACAAACTGCCATCAGAGAATACTATAAACACCTCTACGCAAATAAACCAGAAAATCTAGAAGAAATGGATATATTCTTGGACACATACACCTTCCCAAGGCTAAACAAGGAAGAAGTCAAATCCCTGAACAGACCAATAACAAGTTCTGAAATTGAGGCAGCATTCAATAGCCTAACAGCAAAACAAAGCCCAGGACCAGATGGATTCACAGCCAGATTCTACCAGAGGTACAAAGAGGAGCTGGTACCATTCCTTCTGAAACTATTCCAAAAATAGAAAAAAAGGGACTCCTCTCTAACTCATTTTATGAGGCGAGCACTATCCTGATACCAAAACCCACAGAGACACAACAAAAAAAGATAATTTCAGGCCTTCTCTAATAGTTTTTTTTTTTTTTTCAAATCACCATACAGGCTAAGTTGTAGTATTTCATTTGCTATATGGGCATCTTTCTTGACTCTGTTAAGGTATAACAAACCATTCTCTTTCTAATTGGTTACTTTTGATCTGCTGTAACCTAAGAAACCAGTTTTTTAAAAAAAACTGGTAAAAGTAAACTTAAAGAATAAATAGATGCTATGTAAGAAGGTTTTTTTGACCATTAGTTTTTTGTTTTGTCAAAGACCATAATATTTTGGCTGATCGGAAGACTTTGTAACCCTTACCTTTAGCTTATTGACTATTTCTTGACCAGTAGAATGTGTCATTTAAGCATCTTGGATATAAGTGAGATGTTGTGTGGCCTATATGCCTGCATGTGAGTTGTGTTGTTACTTGAAACCAATTTCATCATTCCAGTAATTTTCAGTCTCAAAGAAATCTAACAGCAGATCTTTCCAATCATGTTGCACATATATTTCTGACTTCAATGACCTTCTATCAGCAAACTAAATTAACTTGAAACAGAACACATATAGTAGGGATGAAGAGAATGATCTCACACATTCAAAAAAAGCCAATATCAATATTTAGCTTCAGGTCATACTCTGAATTGATGTGTGGATGATCCTGTGCAAGTTGAGCACATAAACACATTCACATCATAGGGACACACTCATGAATACACTGACCCTCAGAGGCCTGTGTGGTTTGTTATCCTAGAAACTAAATCCAGTTTCCTCTCCTAACCTGAGTACACTCAAGACTGATTCTCCTCACTTTCAATATTCTGTGTATAATATGTTGTCTAGACGTTGCTCTGTTATTGGATGTTATTATGAAAAGCAGAAGATTCCTGAGGTTAACAAATAGGTGATCCCCTCAAAGCATTTTGGCAAAATGAAGAAAGCAAAAAAAAGCAGTGTTTTAGACAAAATGTCTATTATTCCCTTGAAGAAAATTCAAAATCTCGCTCTCAGAATATATTTTTACTCTACTTCTTATTATAAACAGCTCCTTGTTCACATTTTCCCCTTTCTTCTTCCTTTATTCTTTTAAAAAATATTTATTTTTAACCATTTGAGCATCTTGCTGCCTTCCAGTCAATACTAAAAGTAATTTCAGGTCATGGGATGGTTAGAGACTACATCACTGCTCTAGGGAAAAAAGTGAAAAACATTGCACTGGTGATTATTATCATGCCGAAAAAGGAGAAAACATACTTAAAAAACTGCTGAGTTAGGCTATAATCTTTATTGCTTAGACAGTTGCTGTCCAAGCAGAGATCTGCTCATCTACTTTTCTTTCAATATATATTAAAATCTTAGTTTCGTTTTCATTTCCAAAGATGATATCAAATAAGTAACCATCTTGGAGCACAGAAGAAAGATATAATGTATCTCACATGCTTATCATTAGGCTGGGATCAGTTTTCATCTATTCCAAACTACTCTTATGTACCTCTGAGATGAGGAGGAGGCATTATCCCCACTGATGGGAGAACAAATTGATTTCAAAGCTCTGAAATACTTGGAAGCATGTAGAACTAACTCTGGGTTACTCATAAACATTTTAATATTATCATAGATTTCATACACTAAGAGATTTGATATCTGCATGTAGACACAAACATTCTTGATACTTTTCACATCTCTCCTCTCTCCCCATTTCTATCCCTTCACTCACGTACTAATATGATTAAGATATAGATATTAAATTTGAAAGCTTAAATTTCAAACCTGAATTTAGAGACTATCAACTTTTCTAGTGCTCCATTCATTCATCAAGCATTTAGTAAGACCAAAGCATACAAACTCAAGAAAGTGGTTTGGAAATGTTGTACATTCTGCAGTAAAAGGCGGAAATAACCCAAAAATGGGATCAACATTGGAAAATGTTTCAAAACAGGCCTTTTCCTTTTGTAGTCTCTTCTTCTTACCTGATTTTCTCATTATATGTATTACCCACTCTTCACCAAATACTATATTCCTTCTTTACTAAATATGTTTCCCCTAAAGTTTTTGGCCAATATTTAATTTCATTAAACCCAAATGTTATGCTCGCCAACCACCTCTGCTCTTGCTTCCTGTTCCTCTTTCTTAACTTTGCACTTCTTTGTCCTTCCCCTTCTTTCCCACTCACTGTTTCTTCCCTGGGTATCTGTCTCTCTCTTTCACTCTCTTTAATCTCTATTTCTTTTACATCTTTGGTAGCAAGACAGAGTATCAGCACATAGTGGGAAACTATTGAAGACTTTTGGAGGAAGGAAGGAGAATGAGGCAGGAGGGAATCAACTCAAACTTAACCTGAATTTTGCAACCCAGGATGTCTTAATTCCTAGACGCTTTGCTTGTAGCCCAGCTAAGCTGTAGGACATGTAAAATAAAAAGAATGATGTGTCAGGAAAGTGAAAGTATGATTAAACGGTTTTTGTGATATTGTCTTTTTCTGCTCTTTTGGGGTTTAAGGAAGCAGAAGACAGAAGCCATGATTTTATGACTGGGCTTGTTTTGTAAATGAGAACTTGGAATGGAAATGGACCAGCTCCCATCATCTTGGAACTAATTAGCCTTTTTGGTTTCCATTTATGTGGGATCATCATTCATCATATTCATCAATTATTTGAGTTCAGATTCCTCCACAGTGACTGTATATTCCTTTTTGTCTATTTTTCAAAGAGCCACCTTTTATTTGTAAGGCCTGTCAAAGCCCTCTCTTCTGGATTCTGTTCTCTGTGGCCAGATCCCTACTGATAACCTCCAGCGCAGGTCCCTCCTGTGATGCCTTGGCCTGACGATGACTGAATGGTCCTTCAGCATCCAAGTTCTATTAATATTTTTTCCCCTTCCCCACTTTCCTTCCTTTGAAATTTTCCAGTTGTTTTGAGTCAAGAAAGAAGCTACTTATACAGCTAATTGTGTCAATAATATACTTTATAGAACTAAGGAAATCACAGTGTGCTTCATCACCTCAGAAACAAAAATTATCAAGTTGTGAGATAAGTTAATATAGTTAATAATCCCAATAGCTTTGATTAAGGACATTCACTAACAGAGGCATTTCCTTCTACTTAATCATCTTTTCTTTGCATCAGTATGTTATTCCTGGCAGGAAACCCAAGGATTAAGTTGCTGTATTTCCCTGCTTCATTTCTTAAGTATTTCCACCTGGACTGGATTTTTGAAGATTAATACAAAAAAGTCAAAAATACCTTGTCTCTCAACAAAATATTTGGGTCCAAGAATGAACTGAATTTCTGAATACAACATTGGAGAAACTGAAAGTATCAGCACAATATTCTTAGAGAACGTTTATTTTAATCTTCTATAAGTCTAGCTACCAGAAACATCATGGGAACCAGCCCACCAGCCTTCCACAGTGTCAGTGTAACTTAGAACTGGTTCTACTAAATTGAATGTCACTCTGCTTTATCAGGATGAGATAAAAGGGAAAACTGTTTCACTGCTTGACTCCAAAGAGAAAAATCATTTATCAAAGAGATAGTCAATTTAGGTGAGAAATTACTATAGCCTATCATATTTTTTTCTCCTATTGCTAGTAATTGTGGGTATTTATTAACTATAATACTGTTGTAGATTGCTAATGAAACTGAGATTTGGCTTCTTAAATCTGCTTGTGTTGCATTCTAAAATATTGTTTGAGGATTTGAAGTGTTTCTTAAGTTCTAAAATTAGAAGTTACTCTGATTTGAATGGAGAACAGCTCTGTTTAGTTCAATAGTAATTCTTTATAATGAACTATATTTCCATTAGTATCCTAAAAGAAATCTAAATATTAGTTAAGATAGACCAGAATCCTCAAAAGAAGGAGGACAGACAAACAGGGATACTATCTGTAACCACAATCTTTTATATCTCTGAACGTTACAGTAATACTAAAAGAGAAGGAAATGATTAAGGTTGCTGACTAAGCCTATTCAACTTCCTCTGAATATATAACTAGCTGGATATTTAAATAAACTCATATTTCAAAAATCCATAGCAGCATGACTAAACAAGAAATATTGTCAATAGTGAATCAGAAATTTGGATAAATCTGTGAAAAATAGAAAACAAGATAAAGTTGGGGAAAGAAATCACAGCTTAAACCGCATGCAGATGGGGAATGTGAGGCTGGCTCCAAGGATATCTCAGACTTCGTGGCACTACTGTCAGGGATTCTTAAGAGGGCTGCAGGACCATTATGGGAAATGAGAAGTATAGAAGCAAATGTGCTGCTTGGCATCTCTCTCCTTCCACATTTGTGTTGAGCAACAGGTAGCAAAAGCACATGTTCATAAAGCAAAGCAGTAAGGATGAGAGTATCCCACTTAGTTTTAAGCTACCAGAAGGCAAGCTATGGGTAAAACCCACACATCACAGCTCTCACCACAAACACCACATTCACTGTAGACAACCACTGGGAATCAGAAGAGCTTCCAGCAGTGGAAGAATAGAAGGTCTCAAACACAAAAGGAAACAGGCAATTGAGAGTCACCATGTGACTCAGGAAAAATAACACAATGAAAGACAAGCACAAACAAAATGGCAGACACAAGAACACTGCTCCCTGAAAAGTAGCAAAGATACATAGCAACAGAAAGCTTAAAAAAAGAAAGGTAATTGATATCTTCAGAGAGAGTTGAGAAGACAGTGTACTCAAGAAAAGAGAACAATTAGAAATGTTAAATTTTTAAAATATATTTATCAAAAGTGAAATTAGCAAATGGACTAAAAAGCAGAATAGAACAAAATCATAAATGGAAAGCTAAAAACTATAAAACATTGATGAAAGAAATTTTAAGGAATACAAAAAATTGAAAGCTATTTTATGTTCATGCATTGGAAGATTTAATATTGTTAAAATTTCCATACTACAGAAAGCAAGCTACAGATTCCATGTAGTCTCTATCAAAACACCAATGACATTCTTTCTAGAAATAAAAAAAATCTGAAAATTTATATGGAACCACAAAAGACCCAGAATAGCCAAAGCTGTCCTCAGCAAAAAGTACAAAACTGAAGGAATCAAATTACCTGACTTCAAATTATACTACAGAGCTGTGGTAACCAAAATAAAATGATACCAGCATAAAAACAGACACACAGACTAATGGAACAGAGTGGAGAACCCAGAAACAGATCTATAAATCTACAGTGAACTCATTTTCCACAAAATAAACATAAACTGTAGAAAGGGCAGTCTTTTCAACAAATGGTGCTGAGAAAATAATAGATATGCGTATGCAGAAGAATGATCCTAGACCTCTATCTCTCAATATATGGAAAAAGTAAAATCAAAGTGGATTAAACACTTAAATCTAAGACCCGAAACTATGAAACTACTACAAGAAAACATTGGAGAAACTCTCTAGAACATTGGACTGGGCAAAGATTTTTGGGTAATAACCCACAAGCACAGACAACCACAGCAAAAATGGACAAAGGGGATCACATCAAGCTTAAAATCTTCTGCATAGCAAAGTAACAATCAACAAAGTAAAGACACAGCCCACAGAATGGGAGAATATTTGCAAACTGTGCATCTGACAAGGGAAGCATAACCTGAATACATAAGAAGCTCAAACAACTCAGTAGGAAAAAAAAAAAAATCTAACGACCCAATGGAAAAAAAAAATGGGTAAAATGTCTGAATAGACATTTCTCAAAAGAAGACACACAAATGGCAAGCAGGTATATGAAAAGGTGCTCAACGTTACTGATCACCAGAGAAATGCAAATCAAAACTAAAATGAGATACAATCTCACTCAGCTAAAATGACTTTTATCCTGAAGACAGACAATAACAAATGATGCTGAAGATGTGGAGAAAAGCGAACTCTCCTACACTCTTGGTGGAAATCTACACTAGCAAAACCACTACGGAGAGCACTTTGGAGGTTCCTCGAAAAACTAAAAATAGAACTACCATATAATTCAACAATCACACTGCTAAGTATATACCCAAAATAAAGGAAATCAGAATATCGAAGAGATTTCTGCACTCCTGTTTGTTGAAGCACTGTTCACAATAGCCAAGATTTGGAAGCAACCTAAGTGTCCATCAATGGACAAATGGATGAAGAAATGTGGTACATATACACAATGGAGTACTATTTAGACATTAAAAATATAATGAGATCCAGTCATTTGTAACAATATGGATGGAGCCAGAGGTCATTGTGTTAGGTGGAACAAGCTAGGCACAGAAGGACAAACTTTGCATGCTCTCACTTATTTGTGGGATCTGAAACTCAAAACAATTGAACTCACGGACTTAGAGAGTAGAAGGATGGTTACTGGAGGCTGAGAAGTATACTAGGGATGGGGAAGGTGAGCAAGGTTAATGGGTACAAAAAAAGTGTGCCTGTATAAAAATATCTCATGTACCCCATAAACATATACACCTACTATGTAAACATTAAAAAAAATTTAAAAAATAGACAAATCAAATAGAAAAAAAGTAAAGACTTAGATTAAGAAGATAAAGTTGATTTAGTATAGATAAATAAAACTCTCTCTTAAATCTACTTAAAGAAAAATACATTCTAAGGGTAGAAAGAAAGAAAAAAATTATTTGCTTCCTGAAGTTTTGCAATAATTTCTAATGATCCAATGTCATGCCCCTCAAAACCAGAAACATCACATTAAAAATATAAAAGTAAACAAACATGAAGACACTTAAATTATAATTAGTATGTTCCTAGAGAATATGGAAATGACAAAATAATCTACCCAAAATCCTACGTTTGAATAGCTCCTCTAGGGAAGAACATTTGCATGACTGTGCACACACAGACAGGTTATCTTTTCTAAAACATCCCTCATAGAATACAGTGTTATCTTTGTTATGTTTCTATTTCCTATATGAAAAGAAAATATTGCCACAAACAAAAATCCTACATAAAATCAGAATATTTATGATAAAGCAAGGCACTTAAAAAACAACCAGGTTTTCTGGCAAAAGCAGGAACAGAATAATGGGTGATGATAACAACTGACAAGTCTGGTATGATTTATAGCCCCAAACTGCCCCAGCACGATTGCTCTGGACTCTTTTTCCCTACAGCAGGATTTGAAGTGGTGAGATCTTATCAGAATTCCAATTGTGCAAGTTCTCATTGAGGTCAGTGGATATTAAAGGAAAAATTCAGAGAGGTAGTCAGGAAATAAACAAACCTAGGACTCCAGCTATTTATATTAGATACCCCGATTGGGCCACCTTCTCTAGGCCTCCCTGGGGGAAATGGCTCTGTAGCTTTATAGGGCCTCTGTATTGTAGGAAACAGAGACCCTAAAATGTATGCACTACCAGAATGATCTGGCAGGAGGCTCATTGATTTTAGGTCAGTGTGAGGGAAAAGAAATGGGATGCACCACTGAGGCAGCTGGAAGAAGTTGCTTGCTTTACAACTGCCTGAGTTCCTTAGCTCTTATGGCTTTTGTCAGCTGGGTTGCCTAGAAGAGTTACAGGTGCAGCATTTCTCTTTAAATCCTAGATGAGAAAACAAGACCATAAAGACTGGTCAGGTGAGTGTGGATGGCAAATGGGGAAGCCCTTTCTTGTGGTGATGTCTTTTCACACAAATACATAAGTTAGTTGCAGATGCATTTGATTTTAAATTCTCAATCAGTTTAAAATATGAAAGCATTTTAAAAATTCTGAGTTGGTTTTAATAGTACACAGAAGTATTATGCATATTGATATATGAATAATACATAATATAGTAATATTATGTATGTACACAGTTTGTTTTAATTATGCCACAGGAATGAGAAGTAAGGACAACCTTGTTCATAAAAGCAATCGATTTAAAGCAATGCCAAAAGTTGTGGAGCACTCACTGGGGTCTCTTCCGGTTAGTAGAAAGTTTGCTCACAATAGAATAGGCTTGGAAAAGCTATATCTCTGCAATCATACTAGCAGTTTTATGCGAAACTGGAGAATCTTTACTAATTATGAACTTGTCTCAGTTTCTCTAACCATAAGATGTATAACATAATTCTGAGAATCAACCTGAAAAAAATTTTAAAATACATGGGAAAATGTAAATAAATACTAATAATGAAGCATCATTAGTTAAACCATTATCCTTAAGTGAAATCCTCCAAGAATAACTATAAAGCCCTTTGAGCACTGTCTGTTTATCAGGTAAGAGTAAAATCCATTCACATAATTGATATTTATGGTTATTACACTGGTTTAGATTATACCAGGAAAGGTTACTGTGTTGTGTGAAGACAAGCATTAAAATAATACTAATAATCAAATTTGGGGACTTATTAAAAGGGAAGATTGAATAAAGTATGGAAGTATGAAAAAGTATATAGGCAAAGCCTCAGTGTAAGTTTTCAAGAATTCACAAAATTCACATTCAAATATTGCAACAAAGATAAAATTTGTGAACAGAAGAAATATTTCATGATTCACAAAAGGAATATATCTAGGAATGGCAGAAATGATAGGCAAAATAATCGGGTACAAAATGAAAAAAAAACTGTAGAAGGCTATAATTTGGTATATTCAAGTCAGCTTCAGTCAAATTTTAGAAACTCTGGGTAAAGAGAGTGATCTCACACTGAAAGGAAAATCTTGAGAGAAAATAATTTGCCATGACATGTATAAAGTAGAATGCTACCAGAACAGGAAACATCTCAAAGTAGGTTTCCACCATTGCTCTTCCTATTTTCTTCTTTCCATAATCATCTAAGTTCCACTTTGAAAATTCAGTGATATATCATGGCCATAAAAATGGGAGGCTGTTTTCCTAGAAAGAAAAATTAACACTTCTTCATTCTTGCAACTGGATTCATTATTCTGCCCCACAATTGGGATAGAACAGACTGGTCAGCTGCAACCATTCCTAGCAGCAGCATCTCTTCTCCCTATTACATTTTTGTTCTCTCCTTCCTTTAATATGAGATACATTTTGTACAAGAAACGTCACCTGTGACCTTACCTTAAGCAGCTAGATGATTCCACTTCCCTGACGCCCCAGATTTCTACTTCCCTCCCCTAGTCCCCATGTGATGATGTGCTCTACACTCTCCAGCATGTTTTACAAATGTTCTTTATTCTGCAAACCATGTTGATCCACGTTAGAAAATACCACACTGTTCTTGTCAAGCTCCAGCTGTGGCTCCAAGACCAGGGTTAGCATCACAAGATTTTCTTTTACAATGACGTGAGGTAGGATAAGAGTCCAATGGAAAGCAATTACCACAGAAAGTTGTCATCTCTTCTACTCTCTTGGAGACTCATTCCCATCCCTTTCCAGGGAGCTGCACTGATATTCTCCACACATATGAATCCAGTATTAGAGCAGCTAAATACTGCTTGAAAAAAAAAAAAGCATTGGCCAGCTCAATGCTTAGAGCTTTTGTTTGTTTGACAAAATCAGGATGTTTTACTCTCTTTTGGAAGGAGAAATTGTCCACAATCATGTTTTGTATCTTACTTTTACTATAGGGATAAGGACTGGAAGTTAGGATAAAGGAAGAGTAAATGTTAGGCCAAAGGAAAAATGGAAAACAGAAAACAGAAGACAGTGACACTCTGCAAACTGTTGGCCCAGCTCACATGTTTCTTTCTGTTTTCACTTAAAGCCATTACTGATAGCAAAGATTGGAGTAGCTTAGAGAGAAAATAGTGAGTAGCTTAGAGAAAAAATAGGAATTGTTCGTGAAGGAAACCTTATGTAAAAGGCTCCCTGGTTTATTCAGAGTGGTATAGTTTTCAGGATGAAACACCGAGTGTCAAGAATTTTGAAGAGTATTTTCCATTGTACTAAATGTACTAGCTTAATCATTACATAGATTAATTTCAGTGTATTTTTCTTTCATTTACAAGAGAGGATCCACTTTGAGCTTTGCTTTATGAAAAGAACTGAAGAATCAGCAAATGTATTTTCCATAATGACATAAGACATTGCTGCACGCAAAGTGATTAGAATATTATTTAAATAAAATAGGATTCATATTTATACTCCAACTTTCTGTATCCATGTTGGTAAACCTGAAAAATATTAAGAAAAAATTCAATTCATAATTTACTATAATATTCAAGATCTACAGTCAGAAGAGAGACTAAGGAGACCTGAATAAAATAGGTACAGTCAGTGTTTGGGCGCTGTCAGCCTACAATAAATTTCTCCTTCTGGAAACTAGTTCCATCCATGAGGGAAGGACTTCACTAGTCATGCTTATAATACGAGACCCTGCAACCCTGGTCACAGATTATTGGAATTAGATAATTCCCTGATCCCAGCTAGGCCTAATTCTCTCTTCCCCCAAAATTTGTACAAAGGTGATACAAATTTAAGAGAAGTGAACCACTCATCGCCACCTGCCATGTGCATGCGAAAGGAAGTAAACAATGTCTTGAAAAAAAAGAATGAAAACATACAAAGACTGAAGAAAATACTTGAAATACTGAAGAAAATACAGAGGGAAATAGAGAATACTCTTCACATTTCTGAAGCTGTCCATGTGAAGATTTCACATCCTTGAAATACCTATCTTCTCTTGGGTTTCTTTTTTTTTTTCTTTGACGGAATCTTGCTCTGTCACCAGGCTGGAGTGCAGTGGCACTTGGGTTCTGTAACTTACCTCAGTTTAATAGTTAGTATTCTTTTTTTTTTCCTTCCATACTGTCTTTAGCCATAGTCAGAATTCTTTAGGTTGCAAGTAATTTAAACACAACAAAATTTAGCTTAAGCAAAAAAAGTGTTGGTTCATATATTTGAGAAAAACATAGAGAATTAGACTGGGCAACATGGTGAAACCCCATCTCTACAAAAAATAAATAAATAAACAAAAAATTAGCTGGGCATGATGGCGCACCTGTAGTCCCAGCTACTAGGGAGGCTGAGGCAGAGATTGCTTGAGCCCAGGAGGTTAAGGTTTCAGTAAGCTGTGTTCATGGCATGCACTCAAGTCTCGGTGGCAGGATGACATTTTGTATCAAAAGAGGACAAGAAAAGAAAAGGAAGGAAGGAAGGAAGGAAGGAAGGAAGGAAGGAAGGAAGGAAGGAAGGAAGGAAGGAAGGAAGGAAAGAAGGGAAATTAAAGGACAGTAGGAACCAATGCCTAGGAGGACTAGAATTTAGAACCCAGTAATGGCAAAGATGTCCTCTCTATTTCTGCTTTCATCTCTGCCTGGCTTTTTTCTGCTGCCTGGCTCCTTCTATCTGATGGGGAAAATGGCTGTTGATGGTACCAGATATAGACCCTTCTAGCTGAGCAACCTTAGCAACAATGGAACCTCTTTTCTGACATCTGGGTTATCAGTCTGAGATCAGTATCCTGATTGACCTGCTAAGATCATCTGATAGACACTGAGCCAATAAATGTGTTTAAGAGAATAGTCACTGATTGGCCAAGAATGAATTCTGTACCCACCTCACAGTTCTGAGTGCAGGAGTGAGACAGAAAACTTATAACTTGAAAATGGAGAGTGGAAGAATTCTTGCTGGGCAGCCCAAAACAATAGCTACAGCCAGTCAACATTCCTGGTTTCTTTCCATTTGTAAACTCTTTTATTTCATATTGTTTGTGTTTAAGGCAGCTCAAGTTAGTTTCTTCTGCTTCCAATCAAAACAATTTTAATTAAGACAGTATTTCTAGGAGTCAAATGGCTTGAATTGGATAGAATGTGGCTAGTAAATTTATCATGAATTATCCTACGACATTGTAGCTGAGTTTGAAGTCACACGGTGTTGAGTTTATCTATGAAATATGTATGTAGCTTTTCAGGCAGTCTTCATTGATTCTCCTTGGGAAAGTCAATTATGCATACTGGTTTTATATATAAAATGAAAAAGGGAAAGTCCTAACTCTTATGTTCCTTTCCAGTTTTACCTTTCTCTGAGCCTATAATTCTAAGTAAATCGTTCACTAGTCCCAATAAAATATGATTTTTTTTCTGGCTGCCATTAATTCCTTGGGTAGTTTCAGATTCTCAGCAAATTTCTCAGTACAGTAGTTTCTCTATAAAAAATAAAACTATAGAAAAACGAAACAGAGTCCTTAACTGTTACACATGTTTACAATTGAATATTATGCAGCTAGTTTAAAACTTTATGATGACTTATAATAAAATATCAAAATTAGGATTAAAAAATTATGTGTATAATGGAATTCCATACGTTCAACTCATTTATTTATTTATTTACCAGATATTAAGTGCCCAACATGTGATTGGCACTATTCTTAAAAGCTGGAATACAATAATGATAACATAATTTTTATACCTTCATGGAGCTTACACGCAAGCAGTGGATACAGGCAAACAAGCAGAGAAGAAAACGATAAATGTATAATACAGACAATTATGGAAATATGAAGCAGAAAAAAAAGGAGTCCATTCATTCATTCAGTAAATTTTTGTGAGGATTAACTCTCAACCGGGTACTTTTCTAATCTCTGTTACAGTAAGACTTACGGGGACTACTTAGCAAATAAGTCACTGCCTCCAGGTAAGTTCCCTTTGGGTCTATAGTGTTCATGAACGTACCCAGCGGTGACTTCAATGATCAACAGAGTATAATTGGAATATACATACTTAGTAATTGTCAGAACCCCGATATTGGTTTCTGGCTATTGTACGAGGTGGAAATCTCTGAAACTTCCCACTATAAATCAAGAAGACTATCACATTCTAGGGAGAAAGATTAGTGCCACACTTAATGACCTAAAAAATTCAGTGTGGTCATCCCCCTCATATCTCTCTGAGCTATTATCTGGCCCCTTCAGAAACCACATGGATCCTGAATGACACTATCCTACCCTACCAAAAACCCAGCCTAGTTGTAGAATAACTGGAGGGTGCTGTGGCAAATATGTAATCTTTTCTAGAGAGGATCAGTGCATACTTGGGTACATAATACTCAGCCACTGATTTGATAAATACATTCTTTTTCATTTTTCATTGCTATAAGAATGGTAGATTAGAAACATTCACATGATATTGACAAAAATATATATTTATATGCTTGCTTCAGGAATATGTTAATCTTTTTCTCATCTGATATAAAATAGTCCAAAGACACCTGGACAATTGTAATACTGAAAACAACATATTAGTCTACTCTATTGATGACATCATGCTATTTGGACTAATGAGCAGGAAATAGCAAGTGAATTGGTGGCCTTGGTAAGAGACACATCTTCCTGAAGATTGGAGATGGACTGTACAAAGTTACAGAACTCTGCCTCATCAATAAAGATTTTGTTTCCTGTGTTCTGGGATGTTCTGTGATATTTCTTACAAAGTAAGGATAAAGTATAGCATCTTTCAACTCCCACCAAAAAAAAAAAAAGCCAAAACATCTGGTAGAAATCTTCACATTCTCGAGGCAACATAATCCACACTTGGAAGCACCTCTGATTCTTTTACCAGTTGAAATGAAGGCTGCCAGCCTTTAATGGGGCTCAGAGCCGGAAAAGGCTTGTAGGTGATGCTACCAGTGGTTTAATCAATTGGACCATACAATCTGGAGTACTCTATGATACTAAAAATATCTGTAATGGGAAAAGAACCAGTGAAGAGATTGTAGCAATTCCCAATAGGTGAACCATCATGTAGACATGTAGAATATTTTGATAAACTGTAACTACACGACAGTCCTCCTCAGGCTAGCCAGATACCAGTGGTGTAAATCTTCCTAAAGTACAGAATTAGGACAGTGCATTTAGTGATTATCTACTTTTTTTGAAAAAGGAATGTCCCAAGGTCAGAATATTTACAAATTCTCTGAAAGAAGAAAACAGCTCAGTTGGTTTGTCAGAAGTCTGAAAAAGAGAAATATTGAAGTATCAAGGATAAGCAATTCTAGGAAAAAGGAATGTGAATGAGCCTATGTGAAGATTCTTATATTTTTGTATTACATGCTAGTGTTCATCAAAATTAACCTCCTCAGAAGAGGCAATAAATAATGAAACAGACAGCATGGTTTGGTCAACTGAAAAGTGCCTGCCTCTAGGATGATAAGCACACAGATAGAGCTCAAAAAAAATGTGTTAAGTAAATACATAAACAGATTTGCCAGAGTGGCAAGAAAGGAAGCTATGGATAGGTCCAACAGCATGGAGTCCAGCTCACCAAGACTTGTCTAGCTATTTTCCCTCCTGAATGTCCAATCTGTTGGCAACAGAGACCAAAAATGGGTCCACAAAAAGACATCATCCCTTTATCCCAATCAGCTATTTAGTAACAAATGTACTGCGCGGGCCACATTCCACTCTGTAAAAGACAATGAATCATCCACCTTGACTGGAATCAATACATATTTTGAGTATGGGTTTGCCTCTTCTGCCCTCAAGGCTTCATTCAGCATCACTATCTGAAGCTTAAACTATTTGGTTCATTGACTTGGGACACACACACATCACCTCAGATCAGAGGAACCAGTTCTGTAGCAAAGGACGTGTAGCAATAGACATAAAATCAGAGGACCTACTTGTACCACCTAGAAGCTGTCAGTTTGATAGAGCAATGGAAGAGCCTATTGAAAGCATAGCTAAGGTACATATTGGGGAAAAAAAATTCTGGTTCCCAGTAGAGTAACATTTTCACCAGGAACACGGTAAAAGGACATTAAAGTTTTAACTACAGCTTTTGCCCGGTCATTTCAAGTACCGTGTGCCAAGAGACCAGCAGGCAATGAAAAGAGTTCCTTACTGGCAAGAGTAATTAATTCTAATGATCCGAAGGGGTTAAAGCTGCTGTAATAGGGTCAGAAAAACATATTTGGCCCCACAGATTCACTGGATAGTCTCTGTACTCTCTTCGGAAATTTTGACAGTAAATAAACAAGGGCAACAACCATGCCTAAAAGCCGTATAACTAAAGACTCAAAGATAAGGGTCTAGATTACTCCACCCAGTAAGCCACCTAGAAAAAGCAGAAGTGTTCGCTGATAGTAGAAAAGGACGGCAATGGGCCTGAAGCTTAATTTTCTAACCTTCTTCTTGTAAGTTTCCCCTAAGGAAAAGAGGCATACCCCATTGTCCTGAAGGAGCTGTTCCTATTCTGTTGCCAAGTAAGTAGCATCAAATAACAAAGAGTTAGACTGTAATGGATCCTTGCAGCACACTGCCCCCAGCACTCCCTTCAGGACTGAAGCACTAATTACCCCAGAATCTGCAAGAAAGATTGCTCCCAACCTAGATTTCTTCTGGAGCTTGCCCTGGGCTGAAAAGAGCCACTTCATGAACAATTGCACCTCTGCTTCTAGGCCTACATCCTCTACCTGGCTGATGTCAGGATACAAGGACCAGTCCCATTGTCCCAATTCAGGATAACCCTGGTAGATCCATTCCTTTCCTCCTGCAGAGCTGTGGAATCATCTGAGAGCTTTGATGTATCTACCTTGAAGCCGATTTTCTCATGCTGACAATCCTGCTTCCTTCTTCTTCCACAAGTATTATTTTTGAACTCACTCCCTGTTAAACTTCCTGCACACAATTCTCCACCTCACAATCTGCTTCTCATGAGAATAAAAACACAGATTTACAAACTTCCAGGTATTATTTTACCCACAGTTTACTATGAAACACAGATATATCAATGTCAAGAAGCCCTTTATATCTGATGTTGTGCACAGCCTACGTATTTCTAATTTAAAAAGTTATGCTTTGAAAGCACAATAATCTTAATATGCCAGGACATTGTAAATCACATGGGAGTGTTCAAATTCAAAGAAATAATGTGCTGAAATTATATTTTAAAAATTAATGAGAAAATTTACATCTGACCTTAACTCCCTTTATTAGCTTAACCACATGTCGAAACACATACAGTATTATAAAACGTAGCACCTGGTAAGGCTTTTTAAAAAAACTAATCATCTATCTGTGAAAACATTCCATCAGAGAATATGAACTGTTCCAACTGATGGAACAGTTTTGAGTTTTTAAGAGTGTAAAAAAATCTCATCGTTTCTTTGTTCTTCTCTGAGAAATAACAATCTTCCCTGAAATCTGAAAGCTTGGAGAATTAACATATTTTCAATTCTAGCCTTGAAAACATCCATTTATGTCTCAGTGATAGGAATATATTGTGGCAGAAAATTTTCTTCCACTATCAAACACACTTTTTATAACCAAAGGAAAAAGTCTTAAGGATGTATCGAAAACTCATGCAGTTCACCAAAATTAATACTTTTACATTTTCTTACTAACCAGATGTATATTAATAGACCTTAAATGGGCTATGGTCATCAAAAATACTTTGTCTTCTTGTAATTTCTTTCTCCTTGAGGGCTCAAAGAATTTTTTTTTTTTTTTGCAGAATTAAAACATTTACAGAGCTTTTAATACAGGATTTCTTTTCCATAGGGACAAAATACCATTTTAATATGCAATTCTTTGATATATTATTGATGTCTTTGACAAGTTACATCATGGTTGAAGCTATGAATACCATTTAAAATTGCTATTTTTCCTCTAGCACTTTATGAGATAAGGGGGTCTAAATAATATTTCATCACCCTAAAAGTGAACGTAAATCTATAGGGACTAAAGTATTGTCAACTTTAAGTATATCTGACCCTCATTATAATAGGTCAGTGGTCAACACATTTATTTCCTGTGCCAAGTGTCCAAAACAATAGAATGCCCTAAGTCAGGATAATATTAATGAGAATTTAATGGAGGACATTATTTCAATTTTCTCTATCTGAAACTGGTTAAAGCAAGGTATTATAAGAAGAAAACTTGTAGATTGTTCTGAATTCTTTAAAAGCCTTTTTGTCTGGAAAGCATATTAACAAATTAAACCCAATAATTGAAACAGTGATGTACTCTCAGCCTTTTAGCTGAAAGCAGGGCAGTTTTTGGTAGTGAAAGCTTTATCACAGCTTTGCAGTTTCCTGGCCTTTAAGCCTGAATCTCGATCAGTTTCTGAATGAGGTGTCGTTTTAATAGTTATGGGTTCACTTAAATATCATCAAATCAATTGTGATCATTGCCTGCCAAGTTGTTCTATTGCTTTTCTCCTTCCCAACCATAGAGTTCTTTTGACAATTGTTCTGGATCTTTTCTCTGGTTGAGGAAAACACTGCCTTTGGCAAGATGTGGATTTCTCCACCGCCTTTCTCATTGCTATGTCCTTTTCCTATTTGGATTGCTTTTTCCAGGGTAGAAGTCATGTTACAATCTTGCTTTATACTGACACTGCTCTCACCTATGCTCGACAACAGACCAGCAGTTAATTGCCATGGTCAAGACAAAATATTGAGCATACACTTCTCTCTGCACTGATAAAACATTGGTTCTTGCAACAGAACTCAACAGGAACCTTTGTGTGATGAATCTTTTAACAAATGAGAGATCTGTATACTGTAGATACACACTTGCCCAACTTAAGTCATTATAAATAAGAATATATTTCAAAGGAGCTGGTCTGAACCTCTCTCATAATGATCCAATATACCAGTCTTTCATGTCTACAAGACCTGTGATCACATCAATTCATAGGTCGTAACCACAGAGGTTACCCCAAACACCCTAATAAAACATTACATGTCTGACATGATTTCTCTCAATCGAAGCCATCTCACAATCTAGTTTTTGAGCCAAGTGTTTTTATATTTGGAGGAGCATATTCGTCTAAATGATACTTAGAGTTATGTTTTATTATAACCAGAGCTTCAATATAAAATAATGTGTCACTTTTTTTTTCCATAGGATTCTATGAAACAACAGATAACCATCTTCTCTTTTCTCCCAAAAAGAACATCCCCCCCACACACATATGTAAAGGCCAAATAAAAATAAATTATTTCTGTATGTAAATAGCTTTAATTTTTGTATTGAGTTTTGAATATTTATTTTAATTACAAATTCAACTTTTCAACTATTGTTTGCTTAAAAGAAATCCCTTGAAATTTAGCTGTCATTGATCCTTCATTCTTTTCTTAGTGTGAGCAATGTTTACATTCAATATAATATAGAAATTTTTGTGACGAGAAGTACCAAACTTGCTAAATTGTTAGATAGCTCACTGAACTCATCTGACAGCCATTATGTAAATATTTGAACATTTGCTGGTTGTATAGTTTGCATGCTTTTATAGTAAAACAAGGAGAAAGTTCTCGCCCATGAGAGAGACATTCTCTACCCTTATACATCAAGGAAACAATGCATGGGCTTGGTCCACTGGCCCCTCAATTTTCCTGTAACATCATAACTCATTTTCTATCCTACCGTCTTTAAAGAAAAATAAAATGAGTGGAGAGTCTATTATTTCTCGTCAGCCTCTCCAGATAAGCAACCATTGCCAACTGTTTCACTGACTTAAAGCATTCCTTTATTTCTCTTGTCAGATTTACTGTCTTTATACAACAGTTTCCAGAGCACGTTATGAAGCCTTGGAGGTTCATGCTCAGATAGAACAGCTGCTCCTGCTGAAAGGAATCTCTTATTCTCAACATTTCCACCATTACTCCTGGGCAGAGTATCAGACAGTGAGCATAGCCTTCCACACATCCGTGGAGTTAGGCCTTCCTCTGGCCAACAGAGCATAATTCTGATGAAACTCACCCGTGCTAAAGTTTAGTACTATTCTTCAACTTCACAATCACTTTTCTTAAAATGGAAAAAAAAAAAAAAAGTTTATTGTACAAAGTTTGAGAACACAGAAAAGAATAAAAATAAAAGTCACTAATAGCTGCTACCCCAAGATGACGTCTGGAGTTCATAACCTTAGGTTTATCTTTCCAGAAATAAAATATACAAAATCTCTTTTTTTGTTGTTTTCAAAATTAATGCCATACTATACCACAGTTTTGAAAATTGCTTTTCTTCATTTAGTGAATTTTTATATTTGTCCATGTGTTTTTAGTGGTCATGTAATGTTTCATTGTACAGATGATCAATTTTACTTTAAAATCTTCCCTTATTTTAGAACATACAAGTTTTTCTTAAATTGTTTGCTGTTAGCGCAGAAATTAGGCTGCCATTTGGAAGTCCACCAGCAGGGAAGGAAGGTTTCTACAACTCATTCTTTGAAAATATGAGGATTTATAACTTTAAAGATAATTTTTGCCAAATTGATTGGTGATGGATTACACTTTTAGTTCTGTTTGTTTATATTCTCAATATTGGTCACATAGGTCTTTGGAGAAGGAAGAAGAGGTAGAAGAGTGTTTTCTCTGTGGCAAGTTCTGCTAAAAGCTTTTCACATATTAACTTATTTAACCTTTACAGTAACCTTTGACCTTCTATTTTTAATTATGCCATTTTAAAGGTGGTAAATTGGAGAAAATATAGGTTATTGGCACATACTGTACATAGCTTTAGGACTTTTATAGCAAAAAGCTGTACATGATCTTGGAAAATTTATTTTGCTTTTCTCAGACATGACTTTCTCATTTTTTAAATGAGTGAGACATTCAGATCTCTCACGTCAAAGAGCCTAAAATTCTAGATTTAACAATAAGAGATGCCAACGGTATATTGCAGGTATCTCCACATTCCAAAAATATAAGGGCACTAGACCACTTATGAAAGGCTTGAAAAAGGAGAGGCCAAAAACATGCTCTGCAATTGCCAGCCAAACACACTTTGAGGCATTACAAGAATACAGAAGCGTCTCAGTGGAGAAATCATCGACGTGCTGCAGCAGCTTCCCTCACATATCCTTTCTCCTCTACCTATACCACTACCCACGTTGTGAGGGAACAAGAGGGGAAAAGAGTGGGATCTTTTTCTCTGGCCTCACACATGAGAAGAGGCATTTCCCAGGGACTATTCAAAGTAGCCCTTTGGAATTTAGGTTTTACAGTAAAATGGTGTCTCATTTTTGCAATGGTACTAACTCAAACCCTTTGTGACAATAATAAGGCGGCAGTAACTGGTAACCGAAGGGGTGAAGGGAAAGCTTCTCCTTTTCCCTCAAAAGGTTTGCTGAAAAATCAATTCACGAAGGCAGATTAATTAGAAAAGAAAGGCATAAAAATTGTCATTAATGTTTATACAGGAGACTTCAAAATGAAGTCCCAAAGTTGCAGGGGAAATTGGCCATTTTTATGCTTAGGTTCAACAGAGTATGGACAGCCATGTAGAAAGATGATTGGATATAAAGAGTATGATCTAACAGATTGAGTGGGGAAACCCTTCAAGGCCCGTCTGGCTAGATTCTTCTTGGCCTTCTGGGAATGAGGCAGCATGCTCTCTGGAATGAGGATCTTATGACCTAAAATCAAACAAGGTAAGTCAGATAATTTTCTTTATGGCCAGTTTCTACACAGAAACATAGAAGGGAAGTTAGGGTAATATTTTTAGGTTTTGTGACTGATTTTGGGGAAAAGAAGTTCTGGTTTCTATGACTAGCCTTGAGGACGACAGATTCTAGCTTCTACGGTTCTTTTCAGGGGAGAATGGGACTGAAAGGCAGATGAACAGAAGGAGGTCAGACAAAATATTTTGCTTCTGAGGCTGTTTCTAAGGCCCTTATTATTTTCTGATTTCCAACAAAACACTGACAGCAGATCAAAGTGGTGTGTGTGTGTGTGTGTGTGTGTGTGTGTATATGTGTGTCCAAATCCAAATGTGAAACCCACTAAACGGCTGGCTCCCTGGGCACTAAGCCAGGAGTAGGACTATTTTAGTGGAAGAACACGGGGAATGAGTAAACAACCCTTCGTAGGAGAGGTTCTTACCGTGTTAGAGATTTGCAGTCTGGGCATTGAGGAAAGGTGCCCACAGGTGCTCCTACAAGACAAAATTTCAGCTTTAAATACCTGCCAAGGCCAACAGAAACCAATACCAGATTTCCTTAGTACCAGCCAAAAACAAACTTTCTCGGACCTTACCTCTCCTCCCTACCTGCTTGAAACCTAGAGGAAAGAATAGAAAAGAACTGTTGCCCTGAGCAGGTTAAAAGAGGCAGATGAAGGGAAAATGAAGTTCCTTTACAGTTGTACTGTATAGAGTCTCACCTCTTCCCATAAACAGGTTGATCTGGAATGTGTCAAAGGGACACAAAACCTCCTCAACTTGAGCATAAATATGCCTAATGCTAGTTTCAAACTGGGTTAGGCATGCCTGATAAACTGATGAGGTGGCCCTGCTGTGCTCTCTGCTAGGATGCTCTCAGGAAGAGAAAATATTTTAAAGGAAGAGAAAAAGGCCAGGCATAGTGGCTAATGCTTATAATCGCAATACTGTGGGAGACTGAGGCAGGCAGATCACTTGAGGCCAGGAGTTTGAGATCAGCCTGACTAACATGGCAAAACCCCATCTCTATAAAAAGTAAATAAATAAAATAAAAAATAAAATAAAAATTAGGCAGGCATGGTGGTCACACCTGTAATCCCAGCTACTTGGGAGTCTGGGGCACTAGAATTGCTTGAACCCGGGAGATGGAGGTTGCAGTGAGCTGAGATTGTGCCACTCATTCCAGCCTGGGATATAAAGCAAGACTCCATCTCAAAAAAAAAAAAAAAAAAAAAAAAATCATAAAGGTAGAGGAAAAATAGCTCCAATGCATTAACAAAACTCTACATCTCACAATAAAGAGGTAATTCTGATATTGTGTTTATCAAAGGGATTTTCTCCTGCCTTCTCTAGACTCATGTAGTATATAAAAAGCAAGTGAAGGGAAGACATAAAAATGAAAGATTTGTCTCCAAAATCTATTTTTTCCTGTCCTTGCCATGGCTGACTATGACTAGAGTATACACTTTTTGGCCATGTGACTTGCTTGAGCTAATAGTATGTAAGCATAAGTTGCAGCACATTCTGAAGTCTTAACGGGTGTTATCTGTTTCCACTCAGTACTCTTGAGCTTCTGCCATTTGTCAGAAGCACTTACCCCAAGTAATTGCTGAAGCCAAAGTAGATGATTTATGGAGTAATCTAAATGCAACCTGCAGCCTAGAAGCTCAGTCCATCCACCCGGGTCCAGCAGAGCCATAGCCAATTCATGAATCCATAAGTCAAAATTAAATGCTGACTTTTGTAAAACACACATATGTTAGTATTGTCTGTAGGACAGCATTATCACAATGAAAAACAAAAACTAATTAATACAAGCAATTTTTACAAAAATATTGCCAAATGAGAGGGTACACAAAACACTAAAATTAGAAGGAGATATTCTCCCTCTACTTTGCTACTGAACACTCATAGCTTTGGCACCCTGGGTGATTCAGGGAACCAGCAGTAGCAAGAGAGCCTGGGAGAGACCACAGCATGGGAAAATTAGAGGCTTCAGCCACAGCAACATCCAGGCCTGGTGCCTGGAAACAGATGGCAGTGGCCATGCTTTTTGGGGTACTGAGTGACAGAAGAAGTGAGAATCTGTGTATGTGGATGCTTGAAAGACACATAGCTTCTTAACCAGAGGGGGCATCCAAGATGGCCAAATAGGAACAGCTCCAGCCTCCAGCTCCCAGTGTGACTGACACAGAAAACGGGTGATTTCAGCATTTTCAACTGAGGTACCAGGTTCATCTCACTGGGGCATGTCAGACAGTCAATGCTGGTCTGCAGGTGCAGCCCAACCAGCAAGAGCTGAAGCAGGGTGAGGCGTCCCCTCACTTGGGAAGCACAAAGGGGAAGGGAATTCCTTTTCCCAGCCAAGGGAAATTGAGACACACAACACCTGGAAAATCGGGTAACTCCCACCCTAATACTGCACTTTACCAAGGGTCTTAGCAAATGGGACACCAGGAGATTATATCCCACACCTGGCCTGGAGGGTCCCACGCCCATGGAGCCTCCCTCATTGCTAGCACAGCAGTCTGAGATCTAACTGCAAGCTGCAGCAAGGCTGGGGGAGGGGCGCCCGCCATTGCTGAGGCTTAAGTAGGTAAACAAAGCCCCTAGGAAGCTCAAATTGGGTGGAGCCCACCACAGCTCAAGGAAGCCTGCCTGCCTCTGTAGACTCTACCTCTGGGGACAGGGCATAGATAAACAAAAAGCAGCAAAAACCTCTGCAAATGTAAAAGTCCTGTCTGACAGCTTTGAAGAGAGCAGTGGTTCTCCCAGCATGGAGGCTAAGATCTGAGAAGGGACAGATTGCCTGCTCAAGTGAGTCCCTGACCCCTGAGTAGCCTAACTGGGAGATACCCCCACTAGGTGCAGACCGACACTTCACACCTCACACGGCTGGGTACACCCCTGAGATGAAGCTTCCAGAGCAAGAATCAGACAGCAACACTCACTGTTCAGCAATATTCTATCATCTGCAGCCTCCGCTGCTGATACCCAGGCAAACAGGGTCTGGAGTGGACCTCAAGCAAACTCCAAGAGACCCGCAGCTGAGAGTCCTGACTGTTAGAAGGAAAACTAACAAACAGAAAGGACACCCACACCAAAACCCCATCAGTACGTCACCATCATCAAAGACCAAAGGCAGATAAAATCACAAAGATGGGGAAAAAAGCAGTGCAGAGAAGCTGGAAATTCAAAAAATCAGAGCACATCTCCCCCTCCAAAGGAATGCAGCTCATCACCAGCAATGGAACAAAGCTGGATGGAGGATGACTTTGACGAGTTGAGGGAAGAAGGCTTCAGTCGATCAAACTTCTCAGAGCTAAAGGAGGAACTATGTCACCAGCACAAAGAAACTAAAAACCTTGAAAAAAGAATGGATGAATGGATAACTAGAATATTCAATGCAGAGAAGACCTTAAAAGAACTGATAGAGATGAAAACCATGACACAAGAAGTACGTGACAAATGCACAAGCTTCAGTAACCGACTCAATCAACTGGAAGAAAGAGTATGAGTAACTGAAGATCAAATGAATGAAATGAAGTGAGAAGAGAAGTGTAGAGAAGAAAGAGTAAAAAGAAATGAACAAAGCCTCCAAGAAATATGGGATTATGTGAAAAGACCAAATCTACATCTCATTAGTGTGCCTGAAAGTGATGGGGAAAATGGACCCAAGTTGGAAAACATGCTTCAGGATATCATCCAGGAGAACTTCCCCAACCTAGTAAGGCAGGCCAACATTCAAATTCAGGAAATATAGAGAACACCACAAAGATACTCCTCAAGAAGAGCAACTCCAAGACACATAATTGTCAGATTCACCAAAGTTGAAATGAAGGAAAAAATGTTAAGGGCAGCCAGAGAGAAAGGTCGGGTTACACACAAAGGGCAGTCCATCAGACTAACAGCAGATGTCTCGGCAGAAACTCCACAAGCCAGAAGAGAGTGGGGGCCAATATTCAACAGTCTTAAAGAAAAGAGTTTTCAACCCAGAATTTCATATCCAGTCAAACTAAGTTTCATAAGTGAAGGAGAAATAAAATCCTTTACAGACAAGCAAAGGCTTAGAGATTTTGTCACCACCAGGCCTGCCCTACAAGAGATCCTGAAGGAACCACTAAATATGGAAAGGAAAAATCGGTACCAGCCATTGCAGAAACATGCCAAAATGTAAAGTCCATCGATGCTAGGAAGAAACTGCATCAACTAACGAGCAAAATAACCAGCTAATATCATAATGACAGGATCAAGTTCACACATAACAATATTAACCTTAAATGTAAATGGACTAAATGGTCCAATTAAAAGACACAGACTGGGAAATTGGGTAAAGAGTCAAGGCCTATCAGTTTGCTGTGTTCAGAGACCCATCTTACATGCAGAGACACACATAGGTTCAAAATAAAGGGATGGAGGAAGATCTCCCAAGCCAATGGAAAACAAAACAAAAAAAAAACAGGGGTTGCAATCCTAGTCTCTGATAGAACAGACTTTAAACCATCAAAGATCAAAAGAGACAAAGAAGGCCATTACATAATGGTAAAGGGATCAATTCATCAGGAAGAGCTAACTATCCTAAATATATATGCACCCAATACAGGAGCACCCAGATTCATAAAGCAAGTCCTTAGAGACTTACAAAGAGACTTAGACTCCCATACAATAATAATGGGAGACTTTAACACCCCAACGAGACAGAAAGTTAACAAGGATATCCAGGAATTGAACTTAACTCTGCACCAAGCAGACCTAATAGACATCTACAGAACTCTTCATGCCAAATCAACAGAATATACGTTCTTCTCAGCACCACATCACACTTATTCCAAAATTGACCACATAGTTGGAAGTAAAGCACTCCTTAGCAAGTGTAAAAGAACAGAAATTATAACAAACTCTCTCTCAGACCACAGTGCAATCAAACTAGAACTCAGGACTAAGAAACTCAATCAAAACCGCTCAACTACATGGAAACTGAACAACCTGATCCTGAATGACTACGGGGTACATAACAAAATGAAGGTAGGAATAAAGATGTTCTTTGAAACCAATGAGAACAAAGATACAACATACCAGAATCTCTGGGACACATTAAAAGCAGAGTGTAGATGGAAATTTATAGCACTAAATGCCCACAAGAGAAATGCCACAAGAAAATCTGGAAAGATCTAAAATTGACGCCCTAACACCACAATTAAAAGAACTAGAGAAGCAAGAGCAAACACATTCAAAAGCTAGCGGAAGGCAAGAAATAACTAAGATCAGAGTAGAACTGAAGGAGATAGAGACACAAAAAACCCTCCAAAAAAATCAATGAATCCAGGAGCTGGTTTTTTGAAAAGATCAACAAAATTGATAGACCACTAGCAAGACTAATAAAGAAGAAAAGAGAGAAGAATCAAATAGATGCAATAAAAAAGGATAAAGGGGATATCACCACTGACCCCACAGAAATACAAACTACCATCAGAGAATACTATAAACACCTCTATGCAAATAAACTAGAAAATCTAGAAGAAATGGATAATTTCCTGGACACTTACACTCTTCCAAGACTAAACCAGGAAGAAGTTGAATCCCTGAATAGACCAATAGCAGGCTCTGAAATTGAGGCAATAATTAATAGCCTACCAACGAAAAAAAGTCCAGGACCAGATGGATTCACAGCTGAATTCTACCAGAGGTACAAGGAGGAGTTGGTACCATTCCTTCTGAAACTATTCCAATCAATTGAAAAAGAGGGAATCCTCCCTAACTCATTTTATGAGGCCAACATCATCCTGATACCAAAGCCTGACAGAGATACAACAAAAAAAGAGAATTTTAGACCAGTATGCCTGATGAACATCGATGCAAAAATCCTCAATAAAATACTGGCAAACTGAATCCAGCAGCACATCAAAAAGCTTATCCAACATAATCAAGTGGGCTTCATCCCTGGGATGCAAGGCTGGTTCAACACATGCAAATCAATAAACGTAATCCAGCATATAAACAGAACCAAAGACAAAACCGCATGATTATCTCAATAGATGCAGAAAAGGCCTTTGACAAAATTCAACAGCCCTTCATGCTAAAAACTCTCAACAAATTCGGTATTGATGGAACGTTTCTCAAAATAATAAGAGCTATTTATGACAAACCCACAGCCAATATCATACTGAATGGGCAAAAACTGGAACATTCCCTTTGAAAACTGGCACAAGACAGGGATGCCCTCTCTCACCACTCCTATTTAACATAGTGTTGGAAGTTCTGACTAGGGCAATCAGGCAAGATAAAGAAATCAAGGGTATTCAGTTACAAAAGAAGAAGTCAAATTGTCCCTGTTTGCAGATGACATGATTGTATATTTAGAAAACCCCATTGTCTCAGCCCAAAGTCTCAAGCTGATAAGCAACTTCAGAAAAGTTTCAGGATACAAAATCAACGTGCAAAAATCACAAGCATTCTTATACACCAGTAACAGACAAACAGAGAGCCAAATCAGGAATGAACTCCCACTCACAATAGCTTCAAAGAGAATAAAATACCTAGGAATCCAACTTACAAGTGATGTAAAGGACCTCTTCAAGAAGAACTACAAACCACTGCTCAGTGAAACAAAAGAGGACACAAACAAATGGAAGAACATACCATGCTCATGGATTGGAAGAATCAATATTGTGAACATGGCCATACTACCCAAGGTAATTTGTAGATTCAATGCCATCCCCATTAAGCTACCAATGACTTTCTTCACAGAGTTGGAAAAAATTGCTTTAAAGTTCATATGGAATCAAAAAAGAGCCTGCATTGCCAAGACAATCCTAAGTCAAAAGAACAAAGCTGGAGGCATCACGCTACCTGACTTCAAACTATACTACAAGGCTACAGTAACCAAAACAGCATGGTACTGGTACCAAAACAGAGATATAGACCAATGGAAGAGAACAGAGCCCTCAGAAATAATACCACACATCTACCGCCATCTGGTCTTTGACAAACCTGGCAAAAACAAGAAATGGGGAAAGGATTCCCTATTTAATAAATGGTGCTGGGAAAATTGGCTAGCCATAAGTAGAAAGCTGAAACTGGATCCTTTCCTTACTCCTTACACAAAAATTCATTCAAGATGGATTGGAGACTTAAATGTTAGACCTAAAACCATAAAAACCCTAGAAGAAAACCTAGGTAATACCATTCAGGACATAGGCATGGGCAAGGACTTCATGTCTAAAACACCAAAAGCAATGGCAACAAAAGCCAAAATTGACAAATGGGATCTAATTAAACTAAAGAGCTTCTGCACAGCAAAAGAAACTATCATCAGAGTGAACAGGCAACCTACAGAATGGGAGAACATTTTTGCCATCTATTCATCTGACAAAGGGCTAATATCCAGAACCTACAAAGAACTCAAACAAATTTACAAGAAAAAAACATACGACACCATCAAAAAGTGGGCAAACGATATGAACAGAGACTTCTCAAAAGAAGACATTCATACAGCCAACAGACACATGAAAAAATGCTCATCATCACTCCCCATCAGAGAAATGCAAATCAAAACCACAATGAGATACCATCTCACAGCAGTTAGAATAGCAATCATTAAAAAATCAGGAAACAACAGGTGCTAGAGAGGATGTGCAGAAATAGGAACACTTTTACATTGTTGGTGGGATTGTAAACTAGTTCAACCATTGTGGAAAACAGTGTGGCAATTCCTCAAGGATCTAGAACTAGAAATACCATTTGACCCAGCCATCTCATTACTGGGTATATACCCAAAGGATTATAAATCATGCTGCTATAAAGACACATGCACATGTATGTTTACTGCAGCACTATTCACAATAGCAAAGACTTGGAATCAACCCAAATATCCATCAGTGACAGACTGGATTAAGAAAATGTGGCACATAGACACCATGGAATACTATGCAGCCATATAAAAGGATGAGTTCGTGTCCTTTGTAGGGACATGGGTGCAGCTGGAAACCATCGTTCTCAGCAAACTATCACAAGAACAGAAAACCAAACACTGTATGTTCTCACTCATAGGTGGGAATTGAACAATGAGATCACTTGGACACAAGAAGGGGAACATCATACACCGGGGCCTATTGTGGGGAGAGGGGAGAAGGAATGGATAGCATTAGGAGATATACCTAATGTAGATGATGAGTTAATGGGTGCAGCACACCAACATGGCACATGTATACATATGTAACAACATGGCACATGTATACATATGTAACAAACCTGCACATTGTGCACATGTACCCTAGAACTATAATAAAGTATAATAATAATAATAATAATAATAATAAAGAATTATTTACCAAAAAAAAAGACACATAGAGGTGGGAAGCTGGGAGGACAACTCCACAGATGCCACATGGTGGCTGACTATGCTTGTATACACAGGATCAGATGTGATACATATCCTGCAATCTTCCCAAGAGGCATGTGGTCCTACAGTGAAAGCCAGAGCCAGAAGCAAAGAAAGAGTAACAAGTCCATAACTACAATGAACTTTTACCTTAAGAATCAAACTCTTGGATAGAGACGAAAAGTAAACCTAATGCATTTAGGTATGACTCAACTAATGTTGGAAAAGCTGATATTTTTGATAATGAGATTGAATTCTGAGATTTCAAAAGGGTGAAAAGATGGGATAAAGTTAACGAAACGAAATGTATAAGGATAAACTTAAATTTTTGCATTTAGATTCAGGAAGTCAGATAACCAAATGGAAATGAAGGAAAGTAAGATTATAAGAAAAATGTCAGGAGATATTACATTATAAGTCAATGTGATTTATAATAAAGCTAATGCAATCCTTTGTTGTATTAATAAAAGTGTAATGTCCAGATAAAAGATGGACCCACTACTGGATATAGTATGATGCTTGGTTAAATTAAATTCTCTCTGCATTTATCCATCTATTTTGTACAAGTTGTTCTGCTAGATAATGAATTTTCAGAGTGTATAGTGACAAAATGGAGTATCTCCAGAGTACCACAGTAGGGAAGGTAAGGGGTCTGGAAGATATAAAATAAAAGGAATTGTTGAAGGAAAAAAAGATATTTAGCCTGAGAAGAGATGACTTTATGGGGAAATTAGAATTGTTTTCAAATATTTGAAAGGCTGTTCTTTGAAAGAATGAATAAACTTATTTCGTAAGACTCCAGAGAGTAGACCCAAAGCAAATGAGTGGATGCTATAGAGTCAAATTTTGATAAGACTATTACAAAATTAAGTTGGCTCTCTAAAAAAAACATAAGCTTACAGTTTTAGAGTATGTAAACAAAACAAAAGGAAAGTGGTCATGTTGTAAAGCGATGTCTGTTTTGGGTTCTCTCTCTTGCTCTGTCTCCAGACTCTATCATCCTGTGAAGGCTTCGGAAAATTTATTGCCTCCCCAGCAGTAAAACAATCTTCATAGAATCCCTCTACTTTATCATCCAGTGGGGCATATGTGGGAAGCAACCCATACAAGAATTTTCCCACATTTACAAGGAAGCCTAACTTGCCCACACCATATTTTCCTATGTGCTTTCTGGAGAAGCGAGCTCAGGACCAGTCAAGGAATGGTTTAAGTGTATGTGAGCTTGCCCTTGCTCAAGCATATAGTAATACTGTGTATATGGATGAGTAGTTTGATAAAGAGAGAGATGAATAGAGAAGGGAGAGAGAAGAGAGAAAAATAAAGATGAGAGAATCTGTAGCCAAGAAGGCAAAAATTGCCATTTGAAGCTGCACCTGACTAGAGTCCCCATCTCCTGGGAGAATGACATGATTTTCTCCTTATGATACACTGTGGGTTTAGAAAAACTGTTTTCCAAATACAAAAGGTGAAGCACTCAGGCACAGTCCATCAGTCAGATAAGTTAATCAAAGAGAACTGAATGATTCAGCACAGTAGGTAAGAAGTTTAAGCTTCAAGGGCAGGGTCACAATAAAGGATCAAGAGAGGGAGAGGGAAATGCTCAGCAAAGTAACTGAATGCCATGGCCATCTGTGGGTGGAGCTGGCCATCTGTAGGTGGGAAGGGGACAGGGATGTGCCAAAGGCAATCATGGCAGTTATAAAATAATTATTCTTGAATTACTCCCCAAACACCAGTTGGCTGCTCATGCAGTCTTGTGAGGATGGTCCCTTGGAAGGTGAAACGATCTGGACAGTATCCAGTATGGGACAATGGTAGGCAGCAAAATAACAGAATGCTCAAAAGTTGGGAGCTCAGTAGACACAAAGAAGTAGAACAGAGGAGATAATAATGAATTTGAATCCCACAAAGATCCCCTGAAATATTGAAATGGAAAAGGAATTTCTCACAGGATTTCCTAGTGTCTCATTACGGGAGTTGAAGCAGCTTTATTTAAATCCAAATGGTCAAAGTCATTGCTGCAGGCTAGAGGACTTGGAGCAAGTTAACAACTGAGAACTACATTTAAGTATGGGAAAAAACAAGAAGTACCAATATTTACAAGTGGTTTGCTGAGTCTGTCAGTCTTCTCTAAACTGAATGAGTAGATGAATGAGAAACACAATAGTCAGCATCTACTTTGAAACAGAGTTTTCAGTACTAAACTGATTGTTAATGCATTATTAATTAGAACTACAATTAAGTGGATGAAACCACCTTTCATATTTTTGAGGACTTTACTGGGTAAGAGAATTACAAAAAATAAATGAATGTAATTATCTTATGGATAACTCTATATTTTTCTCAATTATGGACAGTATAAGCAAATATTTAAAATTATTTTGACTGTTCTTGACTATTTCTTGGCTAATGAACAATAATAATTTAAAAATTTGTATGTCGCATCATGACTGTATTATTTTTTAAAAAACAAACAATGCTTTAAAAAGTAAACATTTATAGACTGTAATTTTGCTTTTTAAAGGGCTTTAACATCTATTGTTTTACAAATTATCTTAGAGCTTATTTTATTAATAGTTCTTATGATAATCTTATGTTGTTCACTTTAAAGTAGAGGCAACATACAAAATATAAAACAATTTGAGGTTTCAAATAATAAGTCAGAAACTTGGTTGTGTATATATAGTCATATTTTTTGGTTAATCTTTGTTTTCAATATCTTTTTTACAGTGAAATATTTATGGGTAAAGCAATATTATGTTGGGGTTTCCTTAAAATATTCCAGAAAAAAAATGGGGCAAAAATGGAAACAAATGGCAGAGTGTTGTTAATTAATGAAGTTGGGTAACAGGTACTCAACTTCATGGCATTATTCTCTCAACTTTTGAGTATGTTTGGAATTTTCCATAAAATAACTTTTTTAAATAGAAAAATAAATATCTGTTTATATGACATAGACTCTTCCTCTGTAGTTTTTTGATAACTGAAAACTAATTAGAAGTTTACTGTAATAAATAAATCACAACTTCTTTTTCTGACATTCATCATCTTATACCACTTCCACTATTTGTAAATCCCTAAGGATAGGAGGTTTGGTTGAGCATTTCTTTGTAGCTCTAATAATTTGTTACAGATAAAAATTACTTAGAATCAGGGAACCTGATTTTTGTTTAAAAGCTGTTCAAAACCACTAACAGAAATCCCTGCAACAGCCTCAGATCTCTGACAGCCCAAAGAAAGGAGCACATTTGACTCACAGAGTTTATAAAATGTGATTAGTCTTATGATGTTCACAAAAGTATGAGAACAGATAATATTGGTACCTCTGTTTGAGAGAAGGGTACTCTACAGACTTCCTTAAGCGAAAACTTTCTCTCCCATTGCAACACTTGAACATCCTTCCCCACATCTGGCATTTGTCTTACTCATAACCCCTACATCCTATCATAAGCAAGAGACACATTTTATGGACAAAGCTTGCATACCAATATGAGCTTCACCAGAAAGTCGGAAATATTTGTCTTTGTGGTCTCATTCAAGGGCTTTTGTGATAAATACCAGATAATTTATTTCCAACTATTAGTCTTCAGTAAGATACACAAGAATTACTTGAGCAATTTTGCTTAAAAGAGACTTTTATATATGATCCCCTCAAAATTGCAATTTGTGGACTTGAGTTAGTTAGGGTCTGGTATTGTGATTTGTTTTTCTTTCTTTCAACTTTTCACGTGATCAATCTGCAAACCATCTTGGATATCATTCATTTGTAGCCTTCACCAAAACCATGAGAAAACTTCTGAGGACCCAGTTTCTCTATATATGTTTTAGAACCAAGAGCATCTCTTGGAATTTCTCTAAAGATCCAAACAAAAATTAAACGGTCTATATATAGTCTAAAGGGAAAATGAAGGGCAAACATTTTGAGACAATAGGGAACAGGTTAACACCGATGGCTCTGCTTAATAGATAAATGAACGTGTTAGAGGACTACAACTAGATTTTAATCTAGAAGGAAAAAAAGGATATAGTAGGCAGAAGAGGCATGACTTTAGAACCTAATCCCTAAAAGAGGAATGCAATCCAATTCCAAGTTAATATCCTGTTTAAGTTTCCTTCAACAATATGTTTGAAAATACTTCACCAAACATAATAGTCTCTTCTGTAAAGCCCATTTATTTTATAGGAGGAGCTGAGGATGTGAGGGTTTTGTTTCCCCTTAAGGTCATCCAAGGAGGAAGTGGCTTTAGAAATTGGTAACTTAATATTCTGCAAATGGTAAACAGAATAATTCACGAAAAAGCAATGTTGACTTTGGGCCTTCAGAGTGGTGGTTTTTCTTTTCCCTTTCTTCCTTCCTTCTTTCCTCTCCTCCTTCCCTCCTCCCTACCTTCAATTATAAAAGTAATGTGTACTTGACAAATATTCAAACAATAAAGAAGTATATGCTGGAAAAGGAAGAATTTCTCCCTTTTCCTACTTCATCTTACAGATAGTCATGCAATAGAGTCTATCTGGAATCCTATATTGTCTTCATCAGCTCAGGTTGCTATAAAAAAAAAAAAAAAACTATACACAGGGTAGCTTAAACAACACTCATTTATTTCTCACAGTTCTGAAGGCAGGGTGCCAGCATGGTTGAATTCTGATAAAGGCTCTCTTCCTGGCTTGCAGAAGGCTGCCTTCTTGCTTCCCTCATATAATGGAGAGAAAGAGTTCAAGTCTCATCCTTTTCTTATAGGGACACTAATCCCATCAAGGGACTCCATCCTCACTCATCTAACCTTAATTATCTCCCAAAGGGGGTTAGGTCTTCAACATGTAAATTTTGGAGAGACATAAATATTCACTCAGTTCATAATACATGACTTATATGCATTTACAGATTTAATTATATATATATATGTGTGTGTGTGAGAGTGTGTGTGTGTGTGTGTGTGTGTGTGTGTGTATATATATATACACATACGAGGGTTTCTTTAACAAAAACATAGGAATATGCTCTACATACACCTCTAAAATAAGGGTGCATTTTTTGAACATAAAAAATTGGCCATGAACATTTTTCCACATCAGTCCTTAGAGATCTGTCTCACATTTTAAAATAGTTCTATGATATTCCGTAGTATGGCATTTCCAAAACATATGTAACAGTTTTCCTATTAATCGACATTTAGATTGCTTTTGATTTTTATTCATTACAAATAATCTTACAATTACCATATACAGCCTTATGTGTAAATGGTAATATTTCTATAGCATAGATAGAATGTAGTTCTAGTAAAGCAACAAGGAACAGGTGAGCCATTACAGGACACGTGCATTTCAGATGCTGATAACACCAACAAATGGCCCTTCTGAGAGGACTGTGCCAGTCTTATTCTCACCCACAAGGTCTTCCATTTACATGTTTGTATTAACAATCTTTTACATTTAAAACATTTATTCCATCATCTGACACATTATAAATACTCAACAAATAGTATTTGATGATAAAAATTTGTTAGAAAGATTTAATCTGTAATGCTTTTTGCTAGTCAATATTTTACTTTATAATTAACCACAGTGTCCTGTGTTAAATGACTCTGTTCACATGAGTTTTTAGTAGAATATTATGTGACACCACCCTAGTTACTAGAAAACATGCAGGAATTTCTAAAATTCCCAGGAACATTAGGAAGAATGAGAAAGTCAAGGAGAGCTGGAGGTTACCAGTTAGGTCTTCACGCTTCAGAACACACAAGAACTTAAATCTTTTCACATACTCTTCCCATCTCAAGGAGCCAGAAAAGAGAATTCATTCCCAAGGCTAAAACTGAGTGTCACCTGGTGAATAAAACGGGTAAAAAATATTAGCATGAAGTAACATCTGCTGCTATCACAGTGAAATACCGGCACATAGATCATCTTAAAGTGACATAACACCCAGGAAAATGAAACTAATGTGTGGACAGAAGCTCTGAGTAACTGCCTCTATGTTCCTGTGCCCTCTTTAGCTGCTTGCTAAAAACTCTTAGCCCAGACCTGTGAATCACTGGAATTACTGCAAAAATTGCCAAGGTAACCTCTGAGAAGCAGATGGCTATGAAGGCTTCTGTCCAGATGCCAGAACCCCAAATGCTTGCCAATCTGTGTTTCCAGCATGCACCATTATACTTAAAATTGTATTTTCCTTTTCCTGCTCATGTTCACTCTACCACAATTAACACGGTTCTAATACTTTTTTTAGAAGAAAAGAAACATCACAGCCTATTTGCCTTCTCTTAATAAAAATAAAGGTAAAACATGCAGTGTCAGACACCTTCAAACCTTCAACTTAAGCTGCAACTCCAGTATTCGGTGCTTAAGTAAGTGATTGTCATCAGTTTTTCTGCAGTTTTTTTATTTCAACTATGCCATTGTCTTGTCTGGGCACCTCAGTACTGAGAGAACCACTCTCTGATTTCCTTTCCAAGTTTACTAGAAAAATACATATATATGTATTTATATTTATATATATAAATGTATATGATTATATATAAATGTATATGATTATAACTATATATAGAGAGAGTTTCTGGAAAGAAACTAGTCACACTTTTTTTTCCAGAATGGGAAGAGAGAATGTTAAACAAGTAGATTCTCCACTTCAGAACAATAGATCTCCCGAGCCAGCAATGCCAGCTAATACACCCCACACATCGTAACAGCAAAATTTTGGCATCCTCCCAGAACTTGCGCTTCTAGATATCAACAACAACAACAACAACAACAACAACAACAAAACTTTGAGTGATCAACACCCAAGGTTATATGTCACCAGGAGGATTGAAGTATTTGCCAAACTTAGGTTGACCCTTTTGGGAGCTCGGAGATGTTATGGTTCAGAGGTCAGTCTTTCTAATCATTGTTTTTTCTACTGACTTGTTTATTTTGTCTTGGCCCAGACTGCCCAGCCCCTCTAGGGCCTGGCACCACTGGATATGGAAAATGGCCAAAGCTTCACAACAAGTTGTGTATTTCTGCAAAAGTCAATTTGGCATTATGTTCCAATGTAAGGCTCTGAGTGCCACCAATCATTATACACAGCATTCTCTCACACTCCTTGCCCTATTTTCTCACACTTGGAGTACAATATCTGAGCACAATATTAGAAAAGAAATACCCTTAAATATGCAACCGTTCAATAAGAAAAAAATTAAATTACTTTCAATGAATATTTTGGAGTTGTAGAATAGTATGTTGATTGTAATAGTAAATCTAAAACAATGTGGGTTTTTGGGGGTTGGTATAGAGAGGTATGATGCTTAGAAAAAGATTACATTGAGACATGTGGATTTCAATCAGCAATTCAAAAGTACATACGACGGCACTTTAATTACATCTTAATGATTAAATGTTAAAAATGATTCTGATTTAAGACAAAATAACTTTTGAAGGTGTTTTTCTTGCCTGCAGCTATCTGATACCTGATAGGAAGGAAATAGGAAAAGAGAATAAAAAGAGAAGGTGTTCTAACCACATAAAAGTGAAATTGGGGTTTTTGTTTTTTTAAAAAATCAAATAATAGTTGTACATATTTATAGGGCAAATGTGATATTTTGATACAAGCGTACAATGTATAATTATCAAATCAGGGTAGTTAGAGTATCCATCATGTCAAGCATGTATTATTTCTTTGTGTTAGGAACATTTCAATTCCTTTCTTCCAGTTATTTTGAAATACACAGTAAATCTGACTATATTTTTGTGCCCATTAACCAACCTCTCTCTATTCCCTCTGACCAACTCTCCTTCCCAGCTTCTGGTAAACATCATTCTACTCTCTGTCTCCACGATATCTTTGTTCTCTTTTTCTTTAGCTCCGCATATGAGTAAGAATATGCAATATTTGTCTTTCTGTGTCTGGCTTATTCCACTTAACATATTGTCCCCCAGTTCCATCCACGTTGTGCCAAATGATAGGATTTCATTCTTTTTATGGCTAAGTAATATTCCATAGTGTGTACATGTATCACATTTTCTTCATCCACTTATCTGTTAATGGACACTTAGGTTAATTCCATATCTTGGCTATTGTACACATGGGAGCATAGATATCGCTTCAATATCTTGATTTTATTTCTTTTAGATATATACCAAGCAGTGGTATTGCTGGATCACATGGTAGTTCCATTTTTAGTTTTTTTGAGCAACCTCCATATTGTTTTCCATAATGGCTGTCCTATGTACATTCCCACCAATAATGTACGGGAGTTCCCTTTGCTTCGCATCCTTGCCAGCATTTCTTATTGTCTGTCTTTTGGATAAAAGTCATTTTAACTGGAGTAAGATGGTAGATCATTATAGTTTTCATTTATATTCTCTGGTGATTAGTGATGCTGATAATTTTTATATACCTGTATGCCATTTATATATCTTCTTTTGAGAAATGTCTATTTACATCTTTCGCCCATATTTTAGTTGAATTATTTGTGTTTTTTTCTGATTGAAGAGTTCAAGTTCCTTATATATTCTGGTTATTAATCCCTTGTCAGATGAATAGTTTGAAAACATTTTATCCCATTCGGTAAGTTGTCTCTTCGTTTTGTTGATTGTTTCCTTTTTTGTGCAAAATCTTTTAAACTTGTGATCCCATTTGTCCATTTTTGCTTTGGTTGCCTGTATTTTTGAGGTCTTATGCAAGAAATCTCTGCCCAAACTGATGTCCTGGAGTGCTTCCACAACGTTTTCTTCTAGTATTTTCATTGTTTCAGGTCTTAGATGTAAGATTTTAATCCATTTTCACTTAAATTTTGCATATGATGAAAGAAAGGGATATAGTTTTGTTCTTCTACGATGAATAACCAATTTTTCCTGCACCATTTATTGAATAGATTGTGCTTTCCCCTGATGTACATTCTTGAGGCCTTTGTGAAAATGAGTTGATTATAAGTGCCTAGATTTATTCTTGGGTGTTTATTTATTTTGATTAGAGTTCATAACCATAATTGAAAGATCTAATCAAAATAGGCAACATTTGGACATTTTTCAGCACAGAGGACACTGTATTTACCTTACAAAAAGTCAACATTGAAGATGAAAAAAATAGTAACAAAAACTATAATATACACAGTCTGTCTGCACGTATGCCCTACCTCCCAGTGTCACGCAATCTTATGTTTAGGTTCTGCTTGGGGAAAAAAAGAAAAAGAAAAGAAAGAAAGAAAGAGAGAGGAAAAGAGAAGTTTGAAAAGAGTTTTCTCATCAGAAAATTAAAACCGAAATTTGGGAAGAGTCAATGCAAATACTGAGATCTTAGTGTATTTTTTCCCCTCAGCATTTCTTCTTCCCAGAAGAAAGATGGAAGCTACAGAAATATAAATGATAACATTGTTTACTTTTAAAAGCTAATAATAATAATGAGTAAAAGTGAAAGTCTTCTTAAAGCGCTGTACTTAAACATATTGACATTCTATAAAAAAATAAGAAAGGGCTAAAATAGGTCCCTGGTATGGATTATCTAAAACAAATCAGAATAAATAAATGTCATGCTTCTGTTGGAAAGTTGTATTTTAATTTATGGGGTTTTTTTTCATTGATTTTGTTATGGACTTTCTAATAATGTTTGTAGTCTTTTTTCTAAACTTAAAGTTGCAGCCACACTAAAAATTCCAAATTTTCCAAAGCACATTACTGATGCCTCTGGGTCTTTGCACGTGCTGTTTCTTCTGTAGGTTATTTGTATTCCTTACAACACATGGCAGAGAAAAGATTGGCCAACAATGAAGTTTCTTGTTCAGATACTTCCCAGGCATAAGATAATATTTTACATTATGAAAGCAGCAATTCAAATCATTATGCTAATTATTTAGTCCATAAATAGTATTTGAAGAATTTGCTTTTTTTTTTTTTTTGAAAATAAATAAACTTATATTCCTGCTTCCTCCCTTATTCAAACCTAGATTCCAGGGCTTTAGTGATGTGAATATGTAAAATAAAACTATGCAAGTGTTAGAATACTATTTGGGAAAAGAATTATTATAATCAACAGGTACAATGAGGAAATTTATGGATGAAAAGCAAATAGCTAATAAACATGAGATGAAAACCTTAATATTGATCAGATGAATATAAACTGGAATAGCTATTCTATGCCAGTCATCATTTTTCATAATATTAACAACTGAGGAAGTGAAAAAAATTATTCTTGATGTTGTAAAAAAATTCATTTTCAATGTTGTTGGTGAGACTGGTAAAAAGATTTTAATGGACAATTAGAACAATAACTCAAAATTTCAAATATGGACGCATACATATCAACCCAGAAATTATAGTTTTGAGGATCCATCTTATAAAAACACTCCTACATGTATACATACATATTCACACACACACATACACACACACACACACACACATTTTCATTGCAATATCATTTGCTAGAGCATTAAAATGGAGAGAGTAGAAGTCCATTAACAGGATTTTGGTTAAATCAATTAGAATTTAACCATGAAACAGGTAATCAGATCACTATTAAAATGAAAAACAAAAATCTGTATGTACCAAAATGGACAAATGTTCAGGATAAAATTTTTGGTCAAAAAAGAAAGCTTCAGAAAAATATATACTGAATGCCTTCATATACAGTTACTTAATGTTACCGTTTGAAAGTTTTACATGTATAGCTATGTGTAATTACACGTGGATGTTTCAACCTGCTCGTGTGTCACCTTTTGTTTTGATTCTCAGAATCCCTGTGAATATGACCTCCACCTCTTAATATACTTCAGTAATTTTTGTATACAACTATGATTCCACCTAAATAACACCCTTGTAGTTTCTAATCAAATAAAGTTTTAAAAAGTTATTAGTAGACATAACTGCTAAACTTTCAGAAATACATGCTAATCTGCCATACCCCAAATGTCAAAACTGTGCTGGAAAAATATCAGAGGCAACCTTCCAAAAAATACTTGGAGCCTCAACTATTTACCTAACTTGTCTGCAGATAACAGGAGATGTGGAGATAAGGCACTAGAGGCAGGTGGTATGGCCACATTCAGGGCATTCTCCACCCACTGAGAGAAGTCACTCAGACTCCTTGGGGGAGGGAGGGAAACTCCTCCACTAAAAAGCCTACCCCTTATAATGCTCCCTGATTTTCAAATCTCTTGTCAAGTGCAGGCAAGCGGGAGCTGAAGAAGGAGAAAGAGTATGAGCCCTCGTATGAGCTCAAGCAAGGAACAGCGGACAGCGCACATAAATGTTCCACAGTTATTCACCTAACATCTGCTCCCATCAACCCAGTTGCCAGGCAGAGTTTTACAGACATTAGGATTATGCTATTGACTATATGTTTAAAATTCTGTTTGGATCAAGGAGAACAGATTAGAAAGTATGTAATCTAAAGGAAAGGAAACAAAATACATACGTGAGTCAATCCAAAGTAACTATTCACATATACTTGCACTTTTATATTTTTACAATATCATTAATCTCAGAGATTAGAATATCTCAGTGATGAAGCACTTTCATAAGAGGACAGATTTGTTTAAGACATTTGATATTTTAAGATCTCCTATGATTTCTTTACTAATTTTCTCTGCAAAGACAATGATGAGTCACTAAGGTCAATTTGAGAAAACTGTGGTATTAAATTCTTAGAGATTTTCCTCCAATTTCTAACCTTTTCCAGACCACTATCCCCAACTTCAAATTCAAAATTACTAAGATGTTTAAGAGTTTAATGGAATTCAAACAAATCCAGCATAAAGTAATATTTTGATAGATGATAGAGATAGACATGTAGTTAGAAAGATAGATGATAGATATACATACTACATCACTATAAAAATATATATATTTTAGATATATGTTATGCATGTTGGTTAACATGCATCTATAACCAAAACGAGTGTGAAAATAATTGCAGACAGCATTTTGTAGTGATATTACAAAATGTTAGGGTCATTTTTTCTGATGAGCTTCACAGGAAAAAATTAAAATCTTAGTGCAACTGGAATCTGAAATAAGGCAAAGAAATTGTTTAAAACATTTTTATTGACATCATCTAATGCAGAGGTTCTCAAAAATGTGGTTCCAATACAGCAGCATGAGCATCACCTGGGAACTTGTTAGAAACTCTGAGGGTGGAGTCGAGCAACATGAATTCAATGAGTTGTCTAGGTGATTCTGATGCCCACTCAAGTTTCCAAATCACTGTTCTAATGGGTGATAGTTTTATGGGCTCTGATAAGCTCAACTTGGAGTGCACTGACAATTTGTTTTACCCAAGGTTTTTGTGTTAGTCTGTTTTCACACTGCTGGTAAAGACATACCTGAGACTGGGCGATTTACAAGGGAAAGAGGTTTAATAAAGTTACAGCTCCACATGACTGGGAAGGCCTCACAATCATGGTGGAAAGCAAGGAGGAGCAAGTGACATCTTACATGGATGGCAGCAGGCAAAAAGAGCTTGTATGGGGAAACTTCTTCGTATAAAACCATCAGGCCTCATGAAACTTATTCACTACCACAAGAACAGCACAGGAAAGATCTGCCCCCATGATTCAATTATCTCCTACCAGGTCTCTCCCACAATGTGTGGGAATTGTGGGGGCTACAAGATGAGATTTGGGTAGGGACACAGAAACAAACCATATCAGTCTTTCACAGAACATTTACATTTGACTTACTGGGTGAATTTTCAATATCTAAGAATTAATTCCTTGGTCATTTTAGATGCTCACATACATTTTTAAATGAGTAACTATTTGCATGTGAGACATTTTAACAATGGAACATATGATCTATTTTTTTCTTTATAAATGCTTAAATGAAAATCATAAACTATTATAAAACTATGACTATTGAATCCATTGATGTATAGGTAACGAATAATCTCTATTAGGGGAAAAAAGTAACAATAGTGCCTATCTAAATATATTCCAATAATTTTATCTAAAGGAAAAGCTGAGAAATATCTATATTTATTATAAAAGAAAGTCATTCATAATGTTTCTTCCTTGACTTCAGCTCTACTTCTACCACTCGTTCTTTCTGCCAGAGTAAGTAGATGAATCTCTTGCTGCCTTCAAGTTATAACAATTCATGTGTGGATTGAAAATTAAATGTATGATGCAGACTAAAACCCAGCACCTTCTTCTTGCAGATGTACTAGGGTATAATAGTCATCTACTTCCCATCACAGTATAGTTGAGTTTTCAAAGTCTTCGAACTTTCTAAATCTTGGATGAGTTTTCTAAAAAATCACAATAAAAGGCAATGCTCAAATATCTTCCTCCAATATTTCAAACATGATTAGTCAAGAAGATGAAAGGCATTAAAAATAAATGTGCATATGATGAGCACTTGCCACTGAGTCCAACTAAATTTGAAATCACAAATAACCTAAATGAAGGCAACACAATAACCCTGATTATAGAAGAAACTATTTTTATTGTATTATCGCCGAATATTTTAATAGAAACACTAATTATATTGTAACTTAATTGAAATGGGTTAGAAGTTGAGATGATGGCATAGAGAAGCAAATAAAAACAAGAAATTAACAAAAGTTTTCTATTATTACTAGAGTGACTAGGACACAATGGACATAATTCTTATTTCTGATTTATCTTAAATCTCCACATTAATGTCCTTAAGATTAAGGCCATGTAATAGGACATTGACTTAGCTGTCTATATTTTAAGTTGCTCTTTATTATGTCTCTTCAATTTAGTCTTATTAGCACAATACGTATAGAATAAGCCATAAGTATTACAAATTTTTGGGTTAAATCTCCATTTAATTCTTATACATATATCATAGGCCTTTAAAGATTCAACTAATCAAAATTTTCATATTCAAAATGAAATTATTTAGCCATTAAAATTAAAATTTCTTACCATCAAATAGCAGTTATCTCAATTTAAATGTCAAATCAAAAGGAATATGAATCTTCAGGAAAAGATATCACAAATTGAAATATTTTGCATGATTGGGGATTACATAGATATTTGAATTCCTCAACTCCAAAAGGAAAAATATGATCTGTACCATATGAGAGTACATCTCAATTTCTTTTTATTTTTGAGTAAGTAATTTAAAAATATTATTTAATGCCTTTCTTATTGGCGTTAGTATATCTCCGCCTCTTTCTCATTCAGTATTGCCAACCCTGAGAGACTGATAGCAGTAAGAAGGGAAAAGCTGCCTTTGCAGTTTTTTTCCTCCTCCTGGTTCCTCCAGCCCTGCCTCCTGTTTCCTCGCCCCTGAGCTTGACATAAGTTGCAGTTGTCACTAGCAGCTCAGGTAACAGACAGAAACCCCCACCTGTTCTGAAACCTTGCCAAGAGCAGCAATTGTTCAGCACCGGTGGGTGCAGGAGTGTGCCTGGCACCTCCAACCGGAGCATTCTAAGTTGAAAGAAAAACCTCTATTAATGGTGCATACTAATGATCTTTACATTTTAATTAGAAGTGCTTGAGTTAAGATCACTCGCTGAAACGTTAATGAGAAAGGGAAGGTTTATCTCTTGTTCCTCTGCTTTTTGACTACAGGAAAGAAGCAGTCAGCTGACCTGAATTAGGTTAGAGCAAATATCAAGAAAATTCATTAGAATTCTGTGATTTCATCCAAGCTGGAAATACCAGATATTTCCATTTCAAAGCCAAGAAAACATAAAATTAGCAAAGAGAATCGTCCTTGGAGTATCATGAAGTAGGAGTTTCTCAGGTCTCTACCTGTTTCTCTCCCTCCACTCATATACACGCATACATTTTTATGTGATTTTTTCATACCCAAATAACTATACTGTTAGAGTGTCCAATGCCTTCAATATGCAGAAATCGAAAGTCACATGCCTATACAAATGTTCTAAGGACTCTACCATGTTTGAATATGTCTCTACGCAATTTGAAGGTTTTTGTTGGCTTTCTTTATCTAAAAGCATCAAATATCTTTAATAAATGAATTCAGAAAGATTCCATTCTTATTATAATAACCAAAACAGTTAAGAGTTAATTTTTTGGAAAACATTTTCAAAAAATCTCCCTTAAACTGAGGATTAATGTATCCTTTTGAAAATAGAGAAACAGACAAAATCTAAGAGACTTTATTGGGAAAATTCCCATGAGGGTCAGGACGAACAGCTCAATGATTTCTAAAGCACCATCATCATCATGGATGTTTTCACACTTTGACACCACATAAAAAGGCCCCAAATAAAATGTAGAAGAAAGTATCAAGTCCAGGGTCAGTGCTAGGAAATGGCACTGAGCATCTACTCAGACAGAAATCCATGCGACCGGCATGGTGGCTGACACCTATAATCCCATCACTCTGGGAGACTGAGGTGGGCAGGACACTTGAGGTCAGAAGCTTGAGAACAGCCTAGCCAACATGGTGAAATTCTGTTTCTACTAAAAGTACAAAAATTAGCCAGTTGTGGTGGCAGGTGCCTGTAATCCCTGCTACTCAGGAGGCTGAGGCAGGAGAATCGCTTGAACCCAGGAGGCAGAGGTTGCAGAGAGCCAAGATTGTGCCACTGCACTCTACCCTGAGTGAGATTCTGTTTCAAAAACTAATAATAATAAAATGCAAAAAGAAGTATATGCTTGAAGACAGGACAGTGGTGGGTGGCTTCTCTTAGCTATTTCACTTCAGTGTAATTTTAATTAACCCAAATGCTGCCTCAATTCTCCTTCCTCAATATGTATTATAGATCAGGGTTTCCTCAAGTGACATTTACAGTCATCTGGTGGTCCATAGTGGTTTTTCAATGGGTCTGCAAAGAACATGGAAGCTTCAAAAGAAAAAAATCAATGAAGTGATTATGTTAACAAACATTTCAGAAACTTATGATGTGAAATGATGTGATTTGCATGGAAGCCTTGTTACATGTTTAATAATCATCACCTTCTGAAAAGTTGTTGCAGGCCATTCTTCTTGCCTATTCTTCAGTTAACGTAATGTATTTTTGTCTCTGCTGATGAATTTGTCGCTATTTGCAATATATTTCTTATAATTGTGCATTTAGTATTTTCTATTTTAAGTATCATGCTGAGCTAATGCTCCTATTTGAAAATTTGGACCAATGGCTCAAAAAGCATTCAATGATGCATGAAAGTAATGAAGACAATAATAATAATTCCAATAACTCAGAAGGTCATACAAATAAAAAAAAGAATGGAGCTCCATTGCAAATACAGGATATAAATTTTTATGTATTTGAATATGTGAATCTGCTGGTGTTATGATTTTGCATAAGAAGATGAAAAGTGACGTGAATATCTGAAAATTGATGTTTGGGGGAACAGCAAATTTATTATCTCCCAGCCCAATTCTATTTTCTGTAATGACACTTCTTCCAAATAATGACATAAACCCATAGAAGCTTTATTTCTAAAGAAAACAAGGTGACTTCTTATAAAAACAACCAGGCTTTTCAATATAAAATTAATTTTTCCACCTGGATAAGAAGAGACTAAAACCAAAGTGGTATCATTCACAGTGGCCCTTCTCATAAAACTAAATCCTTTATTTCTAATAGTTTAAGTCTCTTGTTCTTAAACTCTTGTTCATTAAATTCCATGATTTTTCCATTTACATCATCTTGTCATCTACAGATAATGACAGATGTCTCTTCATTTTCAGCAATTCTTCTTTCTTTTTTCTCATCAAAATTATTACTTGGGATTAGTCCTCTAGAACAGTGTTGAAGACTTGCAGTAATAATTAGCATTTTCTTATTCCTGAATGAGAAAAAGAGAGTAAGAGAGGAAAAGAAGGAGGGTGGCAGGAGAGGCAAAAGTGTGGGAAAGGGAGAAAGGAAAAGAATAAGAATCTTAGGACCATCTAGTAATGAATTAAAAGTTCTGTATTCCTATGTATACCCTGAAGCTATCACTTGTTATCACAGCACAGATAAATAGTTGATGTTTAAAAGAATTATATTAACTAATCAAGAGTGGGATCAATTATGATCAGAAAATAAGAATACTAATGAGAATTCTTATTTAAAATGTGGTCAACCAAAATGTGATGTAAACATTTTTTAAAATGTGCTTTCAGAGAATTTCAGATAGTTCTGATTCTCTATCACTGAAGAAATATTCTTGCCAGTTATAAAAATATTCAAGAGGAACATTTCCAATTTGCTGTTTCTAAGTTGATACAAGAGAATAACTTAATAAAATTTGAATGAAGACAACACTTGTAGATGCATTGATTAATTGTTAGACAAAATTATAGGAATAACTTCTGAAATTTATTTTAAGCAATTTGTTCGCACTTTCTTACACTGAACTCAGGAAGCATTTTTTGTAATATTTTAAAAATAATCATAAACTTAGAAAAAATTTAGAAGTACAGCACAAAATCTTTTATTTTCCTAAACCACTTGAGAATAAATTGCTAATATTATATCTCATTGTCCCTCAATCCCAAATTTTGTGTTTCCAGCAGCAAAAGGACATTATTTTATATAATCATACAACTATCAACATCAGGAAATTACCACTAATAAAATTCTCTAATCTGTAGACAACAGTAAAGTTTCTCCAGTTGTCCTAGTAATGTCCTCATAGCAAAATGATCTAAGCATTCAGATTCACATGTTGTGTTTACTTTTATGAATTTCTAGTCCCCTCTCAGCTGCAAGAGGTTTTCACTTTCTCCTTGACTTTGAGGACCTTGATACTTTGCCAATTACAGGCCAGCTATTTTGTAATGTTCTCCAATTTGGGTTTACCCAATCTTACACATTTCTGGTATTAAAATTGGGACATAATTTTTATTTGTCACATTGATAATGGCATTCACTTTGATCACTAGATTAACATGAGACCTACCATCCATCTTCCTCCACTGTGAAATTCCTTTATAACAATTTTTTTTGTGACGAGGTACTTCTAAACTATTTAAATATCCTGTTTATTTTCAAACTTTTGGTTTATTCACTTATTTAATTATATCACCATGGACTCATGCTTTCTTATTTTATCAGTGGGTTATAATCTATTAAAATCATAATTATTTTCATATGCAAATATAACATGGTTCAGCCAGTGGAAACACCTCCAAGAAGGTCTGAGTTATTTATTTTGCCACAAGATGACCTAGACCCACCAAACTTACCCTGCTCCAGACCTGAAAGCAGTGTTTCTCAAAGAACCCTGGGTCCATTCTTGGGGAGAATAATTGCTCCAAAATCTTCTCAGTGGACAGAGCAAGTGAATATATGTGTGTATGTACATAACACATACAAAAACACAGATACACCAATATTCAGAGTGTTTATAAACACACAACTATATTTTTATGTCTCTCTATCTTTATCTATTTATATTAAAAACTATGAGTTCACACCAGTAGTGTTGAACCCAGCCTTCAGGGTTCATCTACTCTTCTCCTTTACTATATTTACAACCCCTTTTACAATAGTAAGAAACTAACTCCCATTCTCTTTCATATATTTATTTATTCATTTAACCAGTTCCTCTGTATGTAGCCAGATTCCCATCTCCGTCATCACCCATTCCCCACCCAAGGACTCAAAAGCCAGTTTGCATGTCCCCCTTTCCCTACTCAGACTCTAACTCTTCATCTTAGCCCCTACCCCACATGAACATCCTCCTCAACTTGCTCAGACAATGACACCCCACCAAGGTCACCCACCCACGTGGTCTCTACCTTACCCTGTTAAGGTTCTGCCTCACTATGCAGGGTCACCCTTATAGGTAGATGTCCTCCTCACCGTGCTAGACTTCTGACTGACAGTTCACACCAGACTCACAGTGACATGAACACCTAACATTATCAACCCCATCTGATTTATTTAGGAATAAAAAGAAAGCAGAAAAACTGTGTTGTATGGTATTCTATACTACATCGAGCCTTTATGAGCATTATTAAAAACCCAAGAACACTTTTTGCAAGTATGGTATTTATTTATTCATATCAATTAATCAACAAGCGTTTATTGAACACCTGCTATGTGCTCAGTGATATGAGAGAAGAATAAAAAAGTTCCTGTAATGTAGCTACTTGAAATTAGATTGTAACTTGAAGAAAAAGTAGAATAGTAAAAGTTCACTATATTTTCTATAACAATAGAAACATAAATTGAAAGATACATAAGTATTATAGTCTCAAATGGTCATAATCGTTTGCTTTGACACAACCTTTCTACACATGATGTCTATGCCTTTCCTTCCTACTTCATTGAAGCTCACCCAGCATCAAGCTTTCTATTAATGATTCAGAATGGATGATGCTAAGTTTCACTCTGTTAAATTACTGCAGCATACACTATCATAATTTTGGTATCACTGTCATCAGGGTTAACACATAGGAGCCTCACAGCGTAATGTAAAAAAAAAAAAAAATCATTAGTTAAAAAAATAAAAGAAGAAAGAAATGTATTGCAGAGTAAAACTTAAAAAGAGTTTGCCATAGGTTAGTCTGACTCAGGAATGCAATTTATATTTTAAACATTATTTTCATAAAGGTCTACATTTCACTTTAAATGTGTAAAGCATAAAGCATGCCTTCATGTTCTGAATCAGAGTGTGGATATTATGACTGTGAAGCCATGCAGGACTCTATAGGAGTATTAAAAACCAGAACAAGCACCCATGGGGAGAAGAAAAGGCCAGGAGCCAATGGTAACCCAAGAAGACAACAGTCCTGTTGAGAAGCCCTATAGGAGTGGTGAAAAAAGGAAGTAGTTGCTGCCAGTTGCTACTGTCTCCACAACTGTCATCATTCTTGATAGCTCAAAGGGAACCAATAATCATTTGTATCTAAAAAAGTGTTAGGCGTGGGTTAGTATTAATGTCATACCTGAAGGATAAATACTGACTAATGTGCACAGCAAGAAATGTCAACTATTGTTAAAATCAGTGATTGCTGTTTTCAGATACTTCTTTTGTAAAGATAGAAGGGCAGAAATGGTGATGGAAGCAATTATTCATTCCTTTGGTTCAACAAGTGTGTTTGAACTTCATTCTTTTGCCTTCTGCAAGAGTGACTGAGACTCAGTAGTTCTATGTAATGTCATTTATGATTAAGGCACAGCCTTTATTAATGTACAAAATATTTCCTTCTACAGCCTAAGAAATAAAAGCTAATTACTGAATGTCCTGGTTGTTCTCTACACTGCGAATGTGGTCTTATATTCCAGGGGCCCCCAACCCTTGGGCCACAGACTGGTACCAGTCCCTGGCCTGTTAGCAACCAGGTCACACAGCAGGAGGTGAGCAGCAGGTGAAAAAGCGAAGGTTCATCTGTATCTATAGCTGCTCCCCATTGCTTGCATTACTGCCAGAGCTCCTCCTCCCATCAGATTAGTCGCAGGACTGGATTCTCAGAGGGATGTGAACCCTATTGTAAACTGCACATGCAGGGGATCTAGGTTGCATGCCCTTTATGAGAATCTAATGCCTGATGATCGGAGGTGGAGCTGAGAGGGTGTTGCTAGCCCTGTGGAGTGGCTGAAAATACAGATTAACGTTAGCAGAGAGGTCTGACTGCACAGAGACCATAATAAATAAATTGCTTGCAGACTCATATAAAAATCCTATCAGTGAGTGGCAAGAGACAATTAAGCTGCATCTTGTGGCAGGCTTTATATCGCAAATCAGTTGATATACTTTAATTGTACAGCTGCCTCCAGTGGCAGGCTTTAAATCAGAATCTGACATATTTTAGTCCACACATGGCCCACCCATTATTTTATTTACCACTTCCATCCGCGCCTCATTTCCATACTGCATGCTTGTCTCAGTCATGGTTTTGGTAAGCCCACAGGCTAACCCTAGCCAAAACGAGTTAAAAACAAACATCACTGGAGAGCTTCTTTGAAAAGAGGGAAAGACCCAATGATGAGACAGTAGAAGACTCTAAGACTGCCAATAAAAAGAAAATTGCATTTAAAAGAAAATGCCAAAAATTCCACTTAAATTACAGTTTCATTGCAACAGTTGATTCACATTCTTCAATCCCATTTTGTATAATATGTGGCAACCTGTTATCCAACAAAGCCATGAAACCTTCAAAACTGCTTCACAAAGAGACCAAGCACCCTGCATTAAAAGACAAGCTTTGGCCAGGTGCAGCGGCTCACACCTGTAATCTCAGCACTTTGGGAGACTGAAGTGGGCAGATCACGAGGTCAAGAGATGGAGACCATCCCGGACAACATGGTGAAAACTCATCTCTACTAAAAATACAAATATTAGCTCGGCATCGTGGCTCGCGCCTGTAGTCCCAGCTACTCTGGAGGCTGAGGCAGGAGAATCACTTGAACCTAGGAGGTGGAGGTTGCAGTGAGCTGAGATTGCACCACTGCACTCCAGCCAGGCAACAGGGCAAGACTCCATCTAAATAAATAAATAAAATAAGACAAGCCTTTGGAATTTCTCAAAAGAAAACAATGTGAACATGAAGAACAGACACAACTATTGAAGGCGATCACTTCATTAAATGTGTCTGCACAGAGTATCATTCTTAGTGGCTAACTGCATTGCTAAAGCTAAGAAGCCCTTTACCGTTGATGAAGAGTTGATCCCGTCTGCTGCTAAGGACATTTGTTGTGAACTTTTAGGAGATGCTTCAGTCTGCAGTTCAAAAGGTGGCACACGTTTCTCTTTCAGCTAGCACCATAACTAGATGAATTGATAAAATAGCAGAGGATATTGAGGCACAATTGTTAGAGAGGATTAATGAATCACCATGGTGCACAACCCAGGTTGACGAGTATTAGGTTAGGCTGACTCAGGAATGCAATTTGTACTTTAAACGTAATTTAAAATGTTGAAAACAAGGCAACAATGCCTGTTTTTGTGCAATATATTTTTCAGTAATGTGCACTTTTGTTGCCAACCAACACCACAGCTGCAAAACTATTCAAGTATTTGAATGATTGCATATCAGGAAAACTGAATTGGTTGTTTTGTGTCAGTATATGCATGGACAGAGCGGCTGCCATGACTGGACAGCTTTCTGTCCAGGTCAAAAACTAGTTGGGTCAAAGAGGTCACTGTGAGTCTATGCACTGTGTCATTCATAAAGAAATGCTGGCTAGTCAAAAACGTCATGTGAAATCAATAATGTTTTGCAGAATGTGATTAAAATTATCAACCACATTAAGGTACATGCCTTTCACTCGTGTCTGTTCTTGTAGCTGTGTGAGGAGACGGACACAGCACACACGTCTTCTCTCATACACAGAAGTGAGACAACTTTCTAAAGATAGATCACTGGCCAGAGTTTTTCAGTTGTGAAGGCTGGTATTTCTTTTAGAAAAACATTCACCACTGGCAGCACATTTCAGTGACACAGATGAATCTCAAAACTTGCTTGTGTGACATATTCAGCCTCCTCAACAAAGTCAATTTGTCACTTCAGGGGAGAAGGACAACTGTGTTCAAGTTGGCAGATAAAGTGTCTGCATTCAAAGCCAAACGGAAATTATGGGGTCAAGGAGTGAACACTGGGATTGTTTGACATGTTTCAAACATTAGCGGAGATTTTGAATGTGATATGGTTTGGCTCTGTGTCCCCACCCAAATCTCATCTTGAATTATACTCTCAGAATTCCCACGTGTTGTGGGAGGGACACAAGGGGAGGTAATTTGAATCATGAGAGTGGTTTCCACCATACTGTTCTCATGGTAGTGAATAAGACTCATGAGATCTGATGGTTTTATCAGAGGTTTCTGCTTTTGAAACTTCTTCATTTTCTCTTGCCACCACCGTTTAAGAAGGCCTTTCCTCTTCCACCATGATTCTGAGGCCTCCCCGGGCATGTGTAACTGTAAGTTCAATTAAACCTCTCTTCCTTCCCAGCCTCAGGTATGTCTTTGTCAGCAGTGTGAAAACTGACTAATACAATAAATCGGTATCAGTAGAGTGGGGCGTTGCTGAAAACATACACGAAAATGTGGAAGCGACTTTGGTACTGGGTAACAGGCAGAGGTTGGAACAATTTGGATTGGAGGGTTCAGAAGAAGACAGGAAAATGTGGGACAGATTGGGACCTCCTAGAGATTTGCTGAATGGCTTTGACAAAATTGCTGATAGTGATATGAACAATAAGGGTCAAGCTGAGACGGTCTCAGCCTGGAGACGAGGAACTTGTTGGGAACTGGAGCAAAGGTGACTCTTGTTATATTTTAGCAAAAGACTGGTGACATTTTGTCCCTTCCCTAGAGATTTGTGGAACTTTGAACTTGAGAGAGATGATTTAGGGTATCTGGCAAAAGAAATTTCTAAGTAGCAAGGACACAAGAGGTGACTTGGGTGCTGTTAAAAGCATTCAATTTTAAAAGAGAAACAGCACGAAAGTAATACAGAAAGAAACTGAGCTGGGGCTTTCATTCTCCCAGTTGCTGCATGATCACCTATCTCAGTTTTCAAAAGAGGTTTCAGCATTACTTCCTAACCACAAAAGACTCCCGAACTAGGAAGGATTGGATCCTCAGCCTGTTTATGAATATGTCAGAGAAGTTGACTTTATCTGTGCTAGAAAAGGATCAACCGCTTGGGATCACAAATGAAAGTGGCCTTAAAAGTGTATTTGAGACAGTTTCAAATCTCCATACATTCTGGATTAAAGTCAAGGTGTAATATCCTGAGATTGCCAAAAAGCACTGAAAAGCCTGCTTCCATTTCCAACATCCCATCTTTGTGAAGCAGGACTTTCTGCAGTGACAGCAATCAAAATGAGATTATGGAGTAGCCTGGACATAAGAAACACACTTTGGGTGTCACTGTGTCCTGTCAGCCCCAGATGGGACTGTCTAGTTGCAGGAAGACATGCTCAGGATTCCCACTGATCCTACATTAGGGTGAGTTGTATAATTATTTCATCATATATTACAATGGAAAAATAATAGAATTAAAGGACACAACAAATTAAATGGGCTTGAATCATCCTGAAACCATATCCTCCCACCCACCCTGCTCTGATCCATGAAAAAACTGTCTTACATGAAATCAGTCCCTAGCGCCAAAAAGACTTGGATCCACTGTTATATTCATTAAATTAGATATTTGTGAGTGGCTGTCCAGGTTCTACCCTTTCCCCTAAACCCTCTTCAGCAGTAAAGTTCTAAAACTCCCCATCCCTCTTGCTGCTCTTGGTTCAATTAGAGCGGATACTGACCTAAGCTGGATTAATCAGATCCTCCCTCCTATGAGGTTACAGTTAAGATTCAGTGACTCCACTCACTTACCTAATGACACTTAACTTTTAAGGACATCTAAATTTGAGGATTGCGGAGTCATGCCTCATGGTGACATATCTAGTCCTTGCACGAAGAAGCAGAGAAAAGTGTCTGCCAATTAACTATAAGGTGAAGCAGACAGGCCAAGAGAAGAGGAGGGACCCCTGTCTCTGACCTTTCCACCTGGATCCACCATCTGCCTTTCAGTCCAATGGAACTCCACTGGTTCTTCGTAAACATCCCCTACTTTCACCCTGGTTTTACTTAAGCTATTTAGGATAGGATAAAGTTGAAGAAACCTTTGTTTGGTGATGGCGTATCTGTCAGCTGCTTGTAAGCTACATCTCTTAATGACCCTTGGTTGTTACTAGTGGCAGTCTTTGCATGGAAATATTACTGAAATTTTTATACACCTGGAGGTGGTTGCCAATGGATTGCTTAGCTCCCAAGGATCATGAACTTATTGTTTAATGTCTCCTTTCCACTCAAATCTGATGCTATCAGCCCTGGAGCAGGTAATCAGGTAGAAGAGGTCCTAGATTGGAAAGTTGTATCTACAGCTCAGAATATCTCTGTTTCAGATATTGAGCAGAAATCTCAATATTTGTTTTCTATACAGATCTTGAAAAATCCAACTTATCTTATTAATGCTTATGAAATATGCTAATCAATTCATCTAGTGCCTTAGCAACCTCTAGTTTATCTATGTCAGGGATGCTGTATGCAAAGTTTTTCAATGTTATCATATAGTAAATGTGCAAAAGATTGCCTTAGTTAAGCTAAGCTTTCTAGTTAAATTTTCCCCACCCATTTTTTTGTTATTCAGGCCTTTTGTTTCAGGTTACTTTTCAAGTTCGTTGATTGATGTTGTTTTTAAATTTTCTATTGTATCTGTGCCACTTATAGTGAATATACTCAAATTCCTCTTGAGTAGAATAATCAAAACGTAGCAGTGAAGTCCACCATAAGAGCAGAAAAATATTGTCAGGATCATCCACTTCACTGATATATCAGCCAAATATGTTGCACCATAAGCTGAAACATCACTAAAGCAAGAGGTTTATAGACTCTACCATGTGCTCGTGGATCTATTTCAGGGTCTTTTAATCAAGTTTACAACTACTGAGCTTCACTCTTTACATAAGAAATTGAAGTAAAGAAAAAAACATTCCCTGCACTTGAGTAATTTACTGTCATTGGGAAATATAGGCATAAAGTCAGGGAGCAAGAATATAAGAACAAAATAAGCTCTAGGAACATAAGCACATTTTTAAGATAAAATAAAGGATAAGTAGTGTTGTCTTAGAGGACAAATAAGGGAATGTTGCTTGAATTTGGCCAGGAAGGATGAATAGGTTGAAAATTTCAAAAGGACATCAGGAATCTCCAGCAAAAGGAGCAACATGAGCAAAGAGGTGGGTGCATGTGACGGTTAATACTGAGTGTCAAGTTGATTAGATTGAAGAATACCAAGTATTCTTTCTTTGCTGCGTCTACTGCAAGAATGAAGACCATTCTCAGCAATCAGACTGTCGACATTCCAGAAAATGTCGACATTACTCTGAAGGGACGCACAGTTACCGTGAAGGGCCCCAGAGGAACCCTGCGGAGGGACTTCAATCACATCAATGTAGAATTCAGTCTTCTTGGAAAGAAAAAAAAGAGGCTTCGAGTTGACAAATGGTGGGGTAACAGAAAGGAACTGACTACCGTTCGGACTATTTGTAGTCATGTACAGAACATGATCAAAGGTGTTACACTGGACTTCTGTTACAAGATGAGGTCTGTGTATGCTCACTTCCCCATCAACGTCGTTATCCAGGAGAATGGGTCTCTTGTGGAAATCCGAAATTTCTTGGGTGAAAAATACATCCGCAGGGTTCGGATGAGACCGGGTGTTGCTTGTTCAGTGTCTCAAGCCCAGAAAGATGAATTAATCCTTGAAGGAAATGACATTGAGCTTGTTTCAAATTCAGCGGCTTTGATTCAGCAAGCCACAACAGTTAAAAACAAAGATATCAGGAAATTTTTGGATGGTATCTATGTCTCTGAAAAAGAAACTGTTTAGCAGCCTGATGAATAAGATCTAAGAGTTATCCAGCTACAGAAAGATGCCAGATGACTCCTAAGACCTACTTGTGATATTTAAATGATGCAATAAAAGTCCTGTTGATTTAGAAAAAAAAAAAAGAATACAAAGTATTAATCCTGGGTGTGTCTATGAGAGTGTTGCCAAAGGAGATTAACATTAGAGTCAGTTGGCTGGGAAAGGCAAACCCATCCTTCATCTGGGTGGGCACAATCTAATCAGCTGCCAGTGTGACTAGAATATAAGCAGGCAGGAGCTTTTGAAAAGAGAGACTGGTCTAACCTTCCAGGCTACATCTTTCTCCCATGCTGGATGCTTCCTGCCCTCAAAAACCGGACTTCAAGTTCTTCAGTTTTGGAACTTGAACTGGCTCTCCTTGCTCCTAAGCCTGCATGTGGCCTATTGTGGGACTTTGTGTTGGTATCAGTTAATACTTAAAAAGCTCCCCTTTATATATATATCCACACATATATATACATATGTATGTGTGTGTGTATATATATAATTCCATTTTTGGAATATAAATATTCCATTCTGGAATATATATATATCCCATTTTGGAATTATACATATGTATTTTATATGTATTCCATCTTGGAATATATATTTTACACATATATATTCCATCGTGGAATATGTATTATACATATACATATTCCATCTTGTAATATATTATATATAATAATATATATTACAATATATAATATATATTATAATATATATAATATATATTAAAATATATGTATTTATATATTATATATAATATATTATATTATACATATTATATATTATATATTATATTATATATAATATATATTATTTTATATATTATATATAATATGTATAATGTATATTATATATAAATATATAATATGTTACATATAATATATTAGCTCTGTCCCTCTAGAGAACCCTGACTAATACAGATTTTGGTACCAGAAGTGGTTCTGGAGGAACAGAATATTAAGGATGGATTTCTTTCACTGATTTTGGGGTTTCTGGAGTTGGCTGCTTAATATGATTAGGCCCAGAAATGCTAAGGACTCTACTCCTGATAATATGGAGAACACTGATAGTCCTTGGCATGAACTGTTTAGAGATGTATGCAAAATAACTGCATTTAACCACTCCTGATTAATCATTCATGAGAGACAAAGAGTTTAGTGACTCTATACATAATAACTTTGACCATATGTGAAAAAACAAGGAAGATAAGGAAGCTGGTTGGTTACTCCTAAGTTCAGAGGACAAAGTGATGAAAGAAAATGATGAACTCAGGGATTCTATCTCCCGGCTTCAGAAGCGGATACTGATCCCCAAATCTGTGAAGACTGCCCTGAGTGAGAGTCTTATCTCCTCCTGTACAGAAAGAGATGAAATTATGAAAAAACAGACACAAGCTCTAATCATGCAAGTGGCTAACCTGCAAGGAAAGGTGTATGTACAGTCTCACCAGGTGTGTACTGTTAAAGTGAGGGCATTGATTGGAAGAGAATGGGACCCAGCAACTTGGAATGGGGATGTGTGGGAGGACCCTGAAGAAGCTGGGGAGACTGAGTTTGTAAACTCTGATGTACCTTTCTTGCCAGAAGAAACAGTTTCCCCAATCCCAGTAGTGGCAACAACCCCTCCCCGACCCACGCTGCCATCCACCTTTCCATCTTTGTCTGAGGAGATAAACCCTGTGTTGCCTGAGGCAACAGTGATGGTCTCCCCTGAGGCAGTTGCCAGGCAAGATAAGGTTGATTCTCCTCAGGAGCGACCCCAACACCCCTGTTTGCTTTTCGACCTATAACTAAAGTCCTGGAAGACCCCTAGAGGTGAGGTTGACATTATGCTTGAGTTTTCTAATTTATATAATTTATATATAATTTATATAAATATTTATAAAAATTTATATAAATACAATTATAATTTATAATTTATATATATAATTTATATATAATTATATATGCATAATGAATTTTCTAATTTATATAAACAGAAATCTGGAGAACAGGCATGGGATGGATACTAATGGTGTGGGATAATGGTGGAAGGAACAAAGAGTTGGATCAGGCTGAATTTATTGATTTGGGTCCACTAAGTAGGGACTCTGCATTTAATGTTGCAGTTCGGGGAGTTAAAAAAGGTTCTAATAGTTTATTTGCTTGGTTAGCTGAAATATAGATTAAAAGATGGCCCACTGTGAGCAAGCTGGAAATGCCTGATCTCCCTTGGTTTAATATAGAGGAAGGGATCCAAAGGCTCAGGGAGATTGAATGGTAGAGTGAGTTAGTCACTTTAGACCTACTTATCCCAGCTGGGAGGGGCCCGATGATATACCCTTGACCACTGCCTTACAAAATAGATTTGTGAAGGCAGCACCTGCATCTTTAAAGAGTTCTGTAATTGCTCTTCTCTGTATATCAGATTTAACAGTGGGAACTGCAGTCACTCAGCTACAAAATTTAAATACAATGGGAATAATTGAATCCCAAGGTGGCAGGAGCCAAGTGGCGGCATTCAACAATCAAAGGCAAGATGGGCATAGCTGCCATAATGAACAGCAGAGGCAAAGTGGCAATCAGAATAGTTTGACTCATGTAGAGCTCTGGCACTGGCTAATTAATTATAGTGTTCCTAGAAGTGAAATTGATAAGAAGTCTACTGCATTCCTACTTAATTTACACAAGCAGAGAACTTCTAGGTCAAATGAGCAAAAGACTAATTTGAATTACAAAATCAGAGAATTATGGCCCCTCAATCAATTTCTAGACTTGAGTCAATTTAAAGACCCAGAACCCCTTGAATGAAGAAGAGGCTGGGTCCCCTTGAGGAAGGACCCCACTACATTACCATCAATTTATGTAATGAATCTTTATCCCATCCTTCCCCAAGGAGACTTCCAGTCTTTTACCAGGGTAACTGTGCATTGCGGAAAGGGAAATGATCAGACATTTCAGGGACTACTGGACCCTGGCTCTGAGCTGATGTTGATTCTGAGGGACCCAAAACGTCACTGTGGTCCTCCAGTTAAAGTAGGAGCTTACGGAACTTAGGTAATTCAAGGACTTTTAGCTTATGTCCAACTTACAGTGGGTCCAGGGGGTCCCTGGACTAATCCTGTGGTCATTTCCCCAGTGCCAGAATGCATAATTGGCATAGACATACTTAGCAGCTGGCAGAACCTCCACATTGGCTCCCTAACTGGTAGGGTGAGAGCTATTATGGTGGGAAAGGACAAATGGAAGCCATTAGAGTTGCCTCTACCTGGAAAAAATAGTACTTCAAAAACAATATCACATCCCTAAAAGGATTGCAGAGATTAGTGCTACCATCAAGGACTTGAAAGACACAGGGGTGGTGATGCCCACCCTATACCCATTCAACTCTCCCATATGGCCTGTGAGGAAAAACGGATGGATCTTAGGAGAATGACAGTGAATGATTGTGAGCTTAACCAAATGGTGACTCCAATTGCAGCTCCTGTACCAGATGTGGTTTCATTGCTTGATCAAATTAACACACCTCCTGGTACCTGGCATGTAGTTGTTGACTTGACACATGCCTTTTTCTCCATTCCTATCAATAAGGTCCACCAGAAGCAATTTGCCTTCAGCTGGCAAGGCCAGCAATATACCTTTACTGTTCTACCCCCGGGGTATATCAAGTCTCTGGCTTTGTGTCATAATCTTATTTGAAGAGATCTTGATCACTTTTTGCTTCCACAAGGTATCACACTGGTCCATTACATTGATGACATTATGCTGATTGGATCCACTGAGCAAGAAGTAGCAAACACACTGGACTTATTGGTGAGATATTTGCATGCCAGAGGATGGGAAATAAATCCAACTAAAATTCAGGGACCATCTACCTCAGTAAAGTTTCCAGGGGTCCAGTGGTGTGGGGCCTGTCGAGATATTCCTTCTAACGTGAAGGATGAGTTACTGCATTTGACCCCTCCTACAACCAAGAAAGAGGCACAATGCCTAGTGGGCCAATAAGCCCATTGAGCCTATTTCAATTTTGGAGGCAACACATTCCTTATTTGGGTGTGTCACTCCAGCCCATTTATCTAGTGACTCAAAAGGCCACCAGTTTTGAGTGGGGTCCAAAACTGCTGTGCAAGCTGCTCTGCCACTTGGGCCATATGACCCAACAGATTCAATGGTGCTTGAGGTGTCAGTGGCAGATAAGTATGCTGCTTGGAGCCTTTGGTAGGCCGCCATAGGTGAATCACAGCAGAGGCCTCTAGGGTTTTGGAGAAAAGCTTTTCCATCTTCTGCAGATAAATACTTTACTCTTGAGAGACAGCTCTTGGCCCATTACTGGGCTTTGTTGGAAACTGAACGTTTGATATGGGTCATCAAGTCAACATGCGACCTGAACTGTCTATCATGAACTGGGTTCTGTCTGACCCATCTAGCCATAAAGTGGTCATACACACAGAAGTCAGTCATCAAATGGAAGTGGTACACACGTGATCAGACTCAAGCAGATCCTGAGGGCACAAGTAAGTTACATAAGGAAGTGGCTCAAATGCCCATGGTCTCCACTCCTGCCATGCTGCCTTCTTTCCCCAAGCCTGCACCCATGGCCTCATGGGGAGTTCCCTATGATCAGTTCACAGAGGAAGAGAAGACTAGGGCCTGGTTCACAGATGGCTCTGTGCAATATGCAGGCACCAACCCAAAGTGGACAGCTGCAGCACTACAGCCCCTTTCTAAGACTTCCCTGAAGGACAGCTGTGAAGGGAAATTTTCCCAGTAGGCAGAACTGCGAGGCAGTGCACTTGGTTGTACACTTTGCATAGAAGGAGAAACGACCAGATGTGCAATTATATACTGATTAATAGGCTGTAGCCAATGGCTTGGCTGGATGGTCAGGGACTTGGGAGAAGCATGATTGGAAAACTGGTGACAAAGAAATTTAGGGAAGAGGTATGTGGATGAACCTCTCTGAGTGGTCAAAAACTGTGAAGATATTTGTATCCCATGTGAGTGTTCACCAACACATGACCTCAGCAGAGAAGAATTTTAATAATCTAGTGGATAGGATGACCCGTTCTGTGGGCACCATTCAGCCTCTTTCTCCAGCCAATCCTGTCATTGGCCAATGGGCCCATAAACAAAGTGGCCATGGTGGCAGGGATGAATATTACACATGGGCTCAGCAACATGGACTTCCACTCACCAAGGCTGACCTGGCTATGGCCACTGCTGAGCGCCCAATTTGCCAGTAGCAGAGACCAACACTGAGCCCTCGATATGGCACAATTCCTCAGGGTGATCAGCCAGCAACCTGGTGGCAGGCTGATTATATTCGACCTCTCCATCATAGAAAGGGCAGGGGTTTGTCCTCACTTGAATAGACACTCCAGATATGGGTTTGCCTATCCTTCAGACAATGCTTCTGCCAAGACTACCATCTGTGTACTCACAGAATACCACATCCACCATCAGGGTATTCCACATAACATTGCCTCTAACCAAAGCACTCACTTTATGGCTAAAGAAGTGTGGCAGTGGGCTCATGCTCATGGAATTCACTGGTCTTACCATGTTCCCCATCATCCTGAAGCAGCTGGATTGATAGAACGGTGGAATGGCCTTTTGAAGTCACAATTACAAGGCTAGTTAGGTGACCATACACTGCAGGGCTGCGGCAAAGTTCTCCAAAAGACTGTGTAGGCTCTGAATCAGTATCCAATATATGGTACTGTTTCTCCCATAGCCAGGATTCATGGGTCCAGGAATCAAGGGGTGGAAGTGGAAGTGGCACCACTCACCATCACCACTAGTGATCTACTAGCAAAATTTTTGTTTCCTGCTCCTGTGACATTACGTTCTGCTGGCCTAGAGGTCTTAGTTCCAGAGGGAGAAACACTTCCACCAGGAGTGTTTCCAGTAGAACAATGATTCCATTAGACTGGAAGTTAAGATTGTCACCTGGACAATTTAGGCTCCTCCTACCTTTAAGTCAACAGGCTAAGAAGAGAGTTATAGCATTGGCTGGGTTGACTGACCCAGACTATCAAGAAGAAACCAGTCTACTACTCCACAAGGGAGGTAAGGAAGAGTATGCATGGAATACAGGAGATCCATTAGGACATCTCTTAGTATTACCATGCCCTGTATTTAAGGTCAGTGGGAAATTGCAACAGACCAATCCAGGCAGGACCCCAAATGACCAAGACCCTTTAGGAATGAAGGTTTGGGTCACTCAACCAGGAAAGAAAACATGACCTGCTGAGATGCTTGCTGAAGGCAAAGGGAATACAGAATGGGTAGTAGAAGAAGGTAGTCATCAATACCAGCTACAACAACATGACCAGCTGCAGCAACGAGGACTGTAATTGTCATGAGTATTTTCTTCTTTTGTTAAAAACATGTTTGTGCTTGTATACACTTGTACTAAGAAAATATCTTCATTTTATTTCCTTGTTCCTTTATCATGTGATATAAAATTTATTGACTTCACATCAGCATTTAAGTACTGTTTATGTAATTGTATTTGTATTGGGGATTGGTGTGCTTCTGGTTGTATAAAGGATAGTTGTGTTATGTTAGGTGTAATAATGACCTTATTATTGTGTTTATTTGAAGATTATGTATGGTCTCAGGAGACGTGTGTGGGATCAAGTTGACAAGGGGTGGACTTGTGATGGTTAATACTGAGTGTCAACTTGATTGGATTGAAGAACACAAAGCATTGATACTTGGTATATCTGTGAGGGTGTTGCTAAAGGAGATTTACATTTGAGTCAGTGGGCTGGGAAAGGCAGACCCACCCTTCATCTGGGTGGGCACAATCTAACCAGCTGCCAGTGCAGCTGGAATACAAGCAGGCAGAAAAATATGAATAGAGAGGCTGGCCTAGCCTCCCAACCTACATCTTTCTCCAATGCTGGATGCTTCCTGCCCTCAAACATTGGACTCCATGTTCTTCAGTGTTGGAACTTGGACTGGCTCTCCTCGCTCCTCAGCCTGCAGATGGCCTATTGTGGGACCTTGTGATCATGTGAGTTAATATTGAATAAACTTTATATATATAAACTTATATATATATATATATATAAACTTATGCATATATATATATGAATATATATTCCATTAGTTCTGTTCCTCTAGAGACCCTTGACTAATACAGTGCATAAAGGTTCATCTTTTGTTTGAAAGACATTGAAAAGGCAATTAGGAAAATCTTGACTTGTTAGAATTTGTTAGAAGATTGATCTATTTGGAAAGCCATGTAAGGGATTCCTGACTTAAGACATATTAGATAACTGAAGTAGGAGGATCACTTGAGCCCAGGAGTTTGAGACCAGCCTAGAAAACATAGTGAGCATCAGTCTCAAAAAAAAAAAAATACACACACACACACACACACACATATATATATACACACACACATATATATATCAGATAATAAACACTTTACTCATACAGCTAAGCTTTTATTTCAAGTGCTGCTCAAATTTAAAAAAAAAATCTAGAGATAAGATATAAAATGAAGAAACTCAAGCTAGGAGTTTTGGGATTAGAGATAAAGAAAATGAACTTATAGGCTTAAAAACTAAAACCTGCTACTGTTGCTATTGTCAGGAGCAAGAGTTGAATAGTTCAACCAAGAGTTGAATAGTTTCATGCTCTCTTGGGCTAACCAGCTGAAATTTGTATTTTAAAAATGACCTAGGAAGTGCCAAGTTTCTGGCTTCTGGCCAGAGGCTACACTTCCCAACTTGTCAGAATGGGTACCCTTCAGGTTGCAACACTTTAGGAGCAATAAGGCTCTCCTTTCCAAATTTATGACCCTCATTATTCTTCACTTGATATGATTGGTCTATGAGGATAGGATACCTGGAGAACCCCAGGTCCCATGGCATGATCAAAAGTCAATGCACTGATGTCCATAGCTCAACTGTTTCCTCAACCATAGTAGGAGGAAGACAGGACAGACTCTGGAACTGTGAAGAGCTGCTGGATTTTGGAGTGCCAGATAAACAGCTCTCACTTTACTGTCAAAGAGCTGTTTTATTTGTGGATGTCAGTTTCAAGGTGAAAGGACAACATCCTATTTGAAAGACTGCTACTCTGATTGTAAAGTATACTTTTGTGAGCAGAGTTTACCATTCTCTCTACCTGAGTTCTCCAAAATTTGGAAACTATTCATGAGAATTCTTACTTTATGGTAATATAATCATTTGCATAAGTTCAGTAAGACTATGTTTTCTTTTGTAACAGGACACAAGGTCACAATTGGAGACGCTGCTTGTTTTACCAAGGCTTTGATTGGAGTAACATATTTTAAAATTAAGTTCTAGCAAAACCAAACACCGCATGCTCTCACTCATAGGTAGGAATTGAACAATGAGAACACTTGGACACAGTGTGTGAAACATCACACACCGGGGCCTGTCATTGGGTGTGGGGTGGGGGGTAGGGGGTGGGGGGTGGGGGGAGACGGGAGGGTGAGGGGGAAGGGGAGGGTTAGGGGGAGGAGGGAGAGAGAGGAGAAGAGAGGATAGCATTAGGAGAAATACCTAATGTAAACGATGAGTGAATGGGTGCAGTAAACCAACGTGGAACATGTACACCTATGTAACAAATCTGCACATTTTGCACATGTTACCCAAGAACTTAAAGTATAATAAAAAAAAATTAAGTTCTAGCAAAGCCAACTTAAAAGGAGCCTATATGGCCAATCTCCTTGCTGCACTTTATGCAAATAAGCTGGCCAAATATAATAAAACTAAAACTTATTTTGCATACAGATTGGTCTTACTATAATTTCTTTTTATAAAGAAATTATTATTTATACTTTTTATTTATATTGTATAAAAGAGAATATAAAAGAAAATATAATTTCTCTTTATATTGTATAAAAGGGGGGACCACAGAGATAGAAATTATGTTTCAAAGTAAAATTATAACATATCTATTACTAGAATCCAGACCTGACCTTTGTTTTTGAGTTCCCTAATAGAATAACTTCTTTTTTCTATTCTGACACACAAATTATCTTTTGATTGTCAAATCATTAATGTTAGTTATCTCTTATTGCTTTACCTCTTCCAAGAAAATCAGAATCATGGTATTCTGAAAACTACAGATGATTTGAAAAAGCATGTGAATGTTCTTCATTTGGATCCCATTGAGTCCAATCTGCTTTTTGTTGCCAACACTCTGCTAAAACTACACAAGCACCTGCCCTCTAGGTGCAGGTACTATCATGAAAGAGGAGGGCATATGAAATTGTAAGGACTGGTTTTGAGGGATAGAATTAGTTCAGACCCTCCAAATCAAAGATGGATACAGAAATGCTTAAATAGCTGGCAAACTGAGGGTCTTTGTCTTCTAAGCCATTATGTGGCCCCTTTCCATCTATCCCAATCATGGAAATATTCCAGATTCCTATAGAATTAGAAGAGAAATACTGAATGGACATCAAGATACCCTGTGACAGAGCCTTCTGGGTATAGTTGTCCTGTGCTTGCCATCAGATGTGTCCAAGGTAACACAGCTCTTTGATGTGCCAGATGATCAGAGTATGTCTGTACCAGCAGCACACTATGGTTCTTAACCTTTCTAGAGTCATAGGCCTTCTGGGAGTACAAGCAAACAGAAACACAAAGAGAAATAATTTCTTTTGGTAGAGCATAGCATGTGCAAACTCTTATTCCATAATTGAGATAGGTTTTAACATATCATTATTTTCACTGATATTTCATATAAAGCTGTGCAAAATTAAAATATTTTAATGGATAAAATAATCCATTATTTTTTCTTTAAAATCATTAGTTGCTCATAAATTATACATTAAAACTTTTTTTCCATTATCTAGAAGTGGTTCTTGTCCCGACATGAAACACATTAACTCAAAAATCATTTATAGTTGTTGTCTAAAGAGCTATTATACTTCTCTCCTTTTCCTGGAGGATTTATATTTAGCAACCTACATTTCTTCTTGCCAGTGTATGTGTGACAATATGCTACAAGGAGAAACATAACTTAAAACTGTCAAAACAAAGCTACTGACAGCACAACTGCACAACAGGGCAAATCAAGGTTGACATACTGTGATAACAAAAGCAACCCAGTCACAGGGCCACAGGGCACTACTCTAACACCCAAAAGATGGTATGCAGTAGCACAAGGCAATTCTTACATGTCAAAATAAACCCACGGTTTTTAAAGGGAGATTATGTGATGGTCTTACATTGTAATTTTTCATGTGTATTTATCTATAGAATACCTTTAATTGTATAAAATAAGAATTGGAAGAACAGTAAGAGGTAAGGAGAGCAGAATTCTATGTCAAACAACTGGAAAGACTAGGTAAAAAATTCAGGGCAAAGGCATTTGCTCTTCAATCATCTCATCCAAAGCTTTCCCTCCCACTGCAGCCACAGGAAGCAGAAAGCCACATCTGCAAGGAAAATCAGTTTATGTGCCAGCAAATTCCTTGCCCAGGAGCTTCATGTTTAGTGATTAGCATTTGTTTTGTTTTGGAAACCATGGTGAAACAAGTATAATCTTTTCTGCTGGAAATCAGTGTCATTTTCTCCCTTTTTAGCCCCTTCACTTATGAAGCTGACTTTGATCTTAATGAAAAAAAAAACAATTCTTAAGCAGGAGACTTTAGAGAAATTGATTACTAAACTATTTGAAGGTAGATATAAAGAACTGCCAGTTTTTACAGAGAATTTGTGTGGTAACACATTTATGATATACCCTCACGAAGAAGAAACTCCTGTCTAGTCAACCAGAGATTGCAACAAGATGAAAACATAACCTTACAACAAAGTCCTGTGAGACCTACTGTTCTCCTGCCAGCTTGGCTGTCACCTTCTCCCCTCTGAGGAGCCTGGGAGCCAAGGATGTTCCAGGGCCAGTGAAGGGCCTGACTAAACCAGATCAGGGAAGAAAATGCTTTGTCTATTGTCAAATCTGTTCTCAGTGTCACTAGGCTATATGGAAATCCCCTACCCATCATTCTTAACCCAAGACTCATCAGGCATAAATGCAAAAACATTTCACCCACAATCTATTATTTACATGTGTGGGGTTTCTCCAAGTTTATCAATGGAGGCACCAGATGCTTACTAAACCCTCTTATCTCTGAGCTCTTCCACAAACAATGAAGGGGCTGACCAGCAAGTAACATAAAGTCTATAATCACCATCTCAAGCCTCTCACAGCCAGAATTCCAGCCACTCAGTTACTGGAAACAACTCCATACCTGTATGAAACAATAAGAGGTTTATAAATGAAGAAAAGGCTCAATTCGTTTCAATATGGGAGAGGCAGTAAAGCTACTATAAATGTTCGTTTGATTAGAAATGATTGACTTAACGTTTTGCATAAAATTAAGGTTATTCATTTAAGAAGTTAGATGTGTATTCTAAGCACTCCTATTCTATCCACCCTAACAGAGAAGCACACATTAGAAATGGCCAAAGTTGACTAAAGCAGAACCAATTGAAGTAGGAAAAAATATTATCTGAGAACAAGAGGCAAGAAAATAAACACTCAAGCTTAGTAGATAAGAGTGTAGGGTCCAGAACCAGACTTCCCAGGTTCAAATCTGGCTTTGCTACTGCTGCTTTATGAATTGAACAGATATTTAACTTATCTGTACTTTAGTTTATTCAGCTATAAAGTGAAGATTATAGTGGTATGTGCCTTGCTGGGTTGTTGTGAGTGACTTTAAGTGAGTTCATATCTGTGAAGTGCCCGGAACTATATTAAGCACAGAGAAAGCCCTTAGTAATTATTTTCCTTTAGTAAAGGTGGTATTAGGGAATCACAGTGGCTAGCAGTATTTGAGTAAAAGCAAATGATCTTACATATTAGAATAGGCCATGAGAAGATCACTTAGTTATAGTCTGTGACAAATAATAGTTGGTATATATAATAGGGGTACTGATATATTTTGTTTAAAAATAAGGTAGAAAGCTGCACATAGTGTTATGTGTAATCTTTTATAATCTGTTTTATTAACTTACTGTTTAGTGAACATTTTCCTGTATAACTAAACACATAATTCTTCCTATGGAAATGTCTTTTATTTGTTAAATTTCTTATAACCACATATTTAAGTTCTTTTTTACTTTGTTGCTATTAATAGATGTAGTAAAAAGAAAAATATCAGTATTTAAAATTTTAAAAATAACTTGTTACATTTACATGTATTAGTGAAGGTGGTTTTTTATTTAGGAAAATATTTATAAAAGCTTTTTTGGACATGAAAAGTAAGAGTTCATGTGTGACTTGAAACAAGAGGAAATTAAAAAGAGAAAGGTGAACTTCCCTGTACAGTAAAGTAAAAGGAAGTTTGTTTTTCTCTAGGTTGCCCGAGTAGAGTATGTGAAGCCATGGGAATGGAGAGAAGAGAGAGAGGAGAGACCCCGTGGTTAAAATGATGTGACATGTGCCGAGGCTCTACGGAGGACATGCCAGTAAGAAATCTGCTAAATAATTTTCTAGCCATGGTAAAGTTTGACATTAATATTAAAACTGTTTCTAACACTATATTATGCTTTCCACTAATGATTAGACTTAATTATCTCCAACCAAAAAATTTGCATCAATGATAACTTAAGAGAATGGAGGAAGATAGATGTTTAGTGTGAGGAAAAGCAGGTCACCAAAAAATGATCGGCACAGTAAAGCATTAAAGCCAAAGATAATTATAAATACACCACACTAAGGTAGCAAGGATGAAGCAAATTCCAACCATTGAGGAGACTGTACATCTTTTCTAGCAGTAAGATCTTGAGAAAGTACCAAAACATTCTGAGCCTCAGTTTTCATCTATAAAATGGCAGTAATGTTGTCAATATTTCATATAGTTGTAATGGAGATTAAATGAGTGAATCAATGTAAAGTTTAAGTCTTTAGAAGACATCTGGCAATAGAATGTGCACCATAAACATTAACCATTCAAGTCTATACACATGAATCCTCTACACATCCGTGATTGAATGGAGTCCCAGAGAAAGTTACCAAAAGGATTTCAAATGAGAATAAAATCAGCATTGTATTGTTGTCCAGATAGAGGCTGAAATGGAGGGTCAAGAATACAAGCTATACTCACTGCAGGCCTTGGGTAGGACTCAGAGACATGCTGGCTTCAGGTGTGACCCAGCACATTCCTAGCTGTGGTGGCTATAGGGAGAGACCACTTCTACTTCAGGAAAGGAGAGGGAAGAGTAAAGGGGACTTTGTATTGAAGCCTAGGTTCCAGCTCTGCCACAGTAGAGAAACAAGTGGGCTCCTGGGGTTCCTGATTCCAGGCCTTGGCTCAAGGACAGCATTCCTGGACCTGCCCTGGGGCAGAGGGAAGTCAACTGCCCTGAAGGGAGAGATTCAGGAGTGGTAGCATTCACCATAAGCTGACTGAAGAGCGCTTGGACCTTGAACAAGAGCACTTGAGTAAATATCAGTGGTAGCCAGGAAGTACACACCATGAGCCTGGGGTGGGTGGTAGCCATGGGTAGAGACTCCTCTACTTAAGGTAAAATGAGGAAAGAGTAGGAAAGACTGTCTGTGTCTTGGGTACCAGTGTAGTTGCAGTAGAAGAGAGTACCAGGTAAATTCCTAAGGTTTCAGTCTCTAGGCTCTGGCTCCTAGACAACATCTCCATACCTGCACGAGACCCAGGAGAATTGCCTTGAAGTGGAGGACACAAGTCTGGATGGATTGGCCACCAGTTGATTGTAGAGCCCTTGGGCCTTGAGTGAACATAAGTGGTAGCCAGGCAGTTGTCATCAGTTTAATGCAATAGGTTATAAGATATTATTCACAGGCCTTATAGCAACCTCAAATTAAGAAACATGTAACCAGGCCAGACATGGTGGCTCATGCCTGTAATCTCAGCACTTTGGGAGGCCGAAGTGGGCAGATCACAAGTTCAGGAGTTCGAAACCAGCCTGGCCAACATAGTGAAACCCTGTCCTTACTAAAAATACAAAAATTAGCCAGATGGTGGTTTGCACCTGTAATCCCAGCTACTCTGGAGGCTGAGGCAGGAGAATCGCTTGAACTTGGGAGGCAGAGGTTGCAGTGAGCCAAGACCATGCTGTTGCACTCCAGCCTGGGCAACAGAGTGAGACTCTGTCTCAAAAAAAAAAAAAAAAGAAAGAGAAAGAAAGAAAAAAGAAAAGAAACATGCAAACAATACCCTGCAAATGCAACACAAGAAACATGCAAATAATACACTGCAAATACAGATACAACCAATACAAAGCAAGAAATTGAAACATACTACCTGAGAAAATCACCTTCACTAAAACGAAGTGAGAAAGAAAGGAAAGAAGGAAGAAAAGAGCACAAAGCAACAAGAAAACAAGTAACAAAAAAGAGTAAATCCTTATTTGTCAAACATAACATTAAATGTAAATGTACTAAACTCTCCAATCAAAAGTAATGAAATGGCTGAATGAATGAAAAAACAAGATTGATAATATGTTGCCCACAAAAAACACACTAAAACCTATAAAGACACACGTAGACTGAAACTAGATGGAAAAATACATTCCATGCAAATGGACAACAAAAAAGAACAAGTGTAGCCATACTTACAGCTGACAAAATAGATTTCAACACAAAAATTATAAAGAGACAAAGAAGGTCGGCTGGGCGCAGTGGCTCAAGCCTGTAATCCCAGCACTTTGGGAGGCTGAGACAGGTGGATCACGAGGTCAGGAGATCGAGACCATCCTGGCTAACATGGTGAAACCCCGTCTCTACTAAAAAATACAAAAAAAAAAAAAAAAAAAACTAGCCGGGCAAGGTGGTGGGTGACTGTAGTCCCAGCTACTCGGGAGGCTGAGGCAGGAGAATGGCGTGAACCCAGGAGGCGGAGCTTTCAGTAAGCCGAGATCTGGCCACTGCACTCCAGCCTGGGTGACAGAGCGAGACTCCGTCTCAAAAAAAAAAAAAAAAAAAAAAAGAGACAAGGTCATTGCATGATGATAAAGTGGTAAATTCTACAAAAGGATACAACAGAGGTAAATATATATGCACCCAACACTGGAGTATTTGGATATATAAAGCAAATACTGGTTGAGGTAAAGAGAGAGACAAACCCCACTACAATAATAGTTGGAAACTTTGACACCTTACTTTCAACATTGAACAGATCATCCAGACAGAAAATCCACAAATAATTATTCGACTTAATCTGTACTGTAGACCGAATGAATATTTATTGAATATTTCATCCAATGACTGCAGAATGCACATTCTTCTCCTCAGCACATGGATTATTCTCAAGGATAGACCATATGTTAGAACAAAAGCAAGTCTTAAAACATTCAAAAAAACTGAAATAATATCAAGCATCCTCTTTTATCAAAATGACATAAAACTAGAAATCAATCACAAGGAATTTTGAAGATGATACAAATACATGGAAATTAAATAATATGTTCCTGACTGATCAATGAATCAATTAAGGAATTAAAAAGGAAATTTAAAAATATTCTCACAAAAAAATGAAATGAAAATATAACATACCAAAACATATAGGATAAGGTGAAAACAGTTCTAAGAGGGAAGTTTATAGCAATACACATCTATCAAAAAAGGAAAAAAACTTCAAATAAACAATCTAATGATGCATCTTAAATAAGTAGATAAGCAAGGGCAAACCAAACCAAAAATTAGTAGAAGTAAAGAAACAATAAAGATCAGAGTAGAAATTAGAACCAAAAACCCCAAAAATTAATGAGACAAAAAATTGGTTCATCAAAAGATAAGGAAAATTCACCAACCTTTAACCAGCCAAACTTAATAGACAAACCTTTAATCAAACTAAGAAAAAAGAAGATATCACTGAAATAAGTAAAATAAGAGATGAACAAGGAGACATTATAACTGATACTGTAGAAATTCAAAGGATCATTAGTGGCTACTATGAGCACCTGTATGCCAGTAAATTGGAAAATCTAGGAAAAAAAAAAAAAATATATATATATATATATATTCCTAGACACATATAACCTACCAAGATTGAACCATGAAGAAATCCAAAACCTAAGCAGACCAATAATAAATAATGAGATCAAAGCTGTAATAAAAAGTTTCATAGCAAAGAAAATCTAGGACACAATAGTTTGACTGCTGAATTTCACCAAACATTTAAAGAAAAACTAATACCAATTCTACTCAAATTATTTTGAAAAATAGAAGAGGAGGGAATACTTTCAAACTCATTTTAAGAGGCCAGTATTACCCTGATATCAAAATCAGAAAATGACACGTCAAAAAAGAAATCTATAGGCCAATATGCCTAATGACCATTGATGCAAAAATTCTCAATGAAATACTAGCAAATTGAATTCAACAATACATTAAAAAATTATTCATTATGACCAAGGGGAAGTTATCCCAGGTATGCAAGGAAGGTTCAACATACACAAATCAATCAATGTGATACATCATATCAACAGAATGATCAACAGATAATTTCATCTGACATTGAAAAAGCATTTGATAAAATTCAACATTCCTTCATGATAAAAAGAAAAACCCTCAAAAAAACTGGTTATACAAAGAATACACTTCAACACAATAAAAGTCATGTACAACAGACCCACAGTAGTATCACTGAATGGGGAATATCTGAAAGCCTTTCTTCTAAGATCTGGAACAAGAAAAAGAGTCCCACTTTCACTACGGTTTTCCACTGATAGTGGATGTTCTAGCTAGAATAACCAGACAAGAGAAAGAAATTGTAAAGGAAGAAGTCAAATTATTCTTGTTGGCAGATGGTATAATCTTATATTTGTAAAGACATAAAGACTCCACAAGAAAACTATTAGAACTGTTAAATTCATTAAAGATACAGAACACAAAGCCAACATACCCATTTATTGGCATTTCTATATGGCAACAGCAAACAATATGAAAAATATACCACATACAATACCACAAATATAATAAATAAAATAAAATAAAAATATACCAAATACAATACCACAAATAAAACAAAATACTAAAATATTTAGGAATACACTTTACCAAAGAAGTGAAAGCTCTCCACAATGAAACTATAAAACATTGATGCAAGCAGACACACACAAAAAAATGGAATCATATTTCATGTTGAAGGATTGAGAGAATTAATATTGTTAAAATTTCTATACTACACAAAGTAATTTATACATTCAATGTAATCTTTTTTTTTTTTCATTTTACTTTAAGTTCTAGGGTACTTTATCAAAATACCAATGACATTCTTTCCAGAAATAGAAAAACTTATCCTAAAACGTATATGGAACCACAAAGACCCAGAACAGACAAAGCTACACTAACAACAACAAAAAAAGTGGATGAATCAAGTCACTTGACTTCAAATCATACTACAGAGCCATAGTAAGCAAAACAGCTGATACTGGCCTTAAAATATGCACATAGCCTAATGGATCAAAGAACCCAGAAGTAAATTCACACATCTACAGTGAACTCATTTTTGACAAAGATGCCAAGAATATACATTAAGGAAAGGACAGTCACTTAAATAAATGTTCCTGGGAAAACTGGGTATCTATGTGCAGAAGAATGAAAATAGACCCCTATCTCTCACCATAGACAAAGATCAAATCAAAATGGATTAAAAACTTAAATCTAAGTCCCCCAACTATGAATTCCTAAAAGAAAACATTGGGAATCTTCAGGACATTCAACTAGGCAAAGATTTCTTGAGTGATATCCCACAAGCACTGGCAAGCAAAACAAAAATAGACAAAGGGAATCATACCAAGTTAAAAAGCTTCTGCACAGCAAAGCAACAATCAGCAAAGTAGAGAGACAACCCACCGTGTGGGAGAAAATATTTGCAAACTACCCATCTGAGAAGAGACTAATAGCCAGAATATACAAGGAGATCAAACACTTCAATAGGAATAAAACAAATAATCTAATTTAAAAATTGGTAAAAGATCTAAATAGACATTTCTCCAAAGAAGATATACATATGGAAAATAAGTATATGAAAATGTGCTCAACGTCATCAATCATTAGTGAAATGCAAATCAAAACCACAGTGAGATATCATCTCACCCTAGTTAAAATGGCTTTTATCCAAAAGACATGTAATACAAATGCTGGAGAGGATGAAGAGAAAAGGGAACCCCTATACACTGTTGGTGGGAACACAAATTAGTACAATCACCATGGACAACAGTTTGGAACAAAAAAAACTAAAAATCAAGCTACCACATGATCTAGCAACTCCACTGCTAGGTTTATACCCAGAAGAAAAGGAAAGTAGTATATCAAAGAGATATCTGCACTCCCATGTTTATTGCAGCACTATTCACAATTGCCAATATTTAGAAGCAACCTAGTTTCAATCAACAGATAAGTAGATGAAGAGAATGTGGTATGTATACACAATGGAGTACTATTTAGCCATAAAAAAAGAATAAGATCTTGTCCTTTGCAGCAACATGGATGGAATTGGAGGTCATTATGTTAAGTGAAGTAAGCCAAGTTCAGAAAGACAAACTTCACATATTCTTACTCATTTGTGGGAGCTAAAAATTTTAAAATAATTGAACTAATAAAGATAGAAGATAGAATGATGGTTACCAAAGGCTGGAAAGGTAGTGGTGGGGTGAGGCAATAGAAACGGGGATGGCTAATAGGTACAAAAATATAGTCAGATAGAATGGATAAGATCTAATATTTGGTAGAAGAACGGGATGACTGCCAAATAATTAAATAATTATTGTACATTTTAAATTAACTAAAAGAGCATAATTGGTTTGTTTGTGACACAAAGAAAGAATAAATGCTTGAGGTGATGGATACTCCAACTACCCTCTTATGATTATTACACATTGTATGTCTGTATCAAAATATCCCATATACATTATAACTATATACACTGACTATGTAACCATAAAAATTAAAAAGAAAGAAAGAAAATTCAATGTTAACACAAACATTGGAACAGATATTTGATTAAATATAGTATATAATCTTTCCAAATTTCTTTCTTTAAGGAGGTATCTATGGAAGATAAATATTGTGGAAATAGGGAGAGAATCCTACCAAGGACCATTCACATGCTATACATTTCGTGACTGTGTCTTTTGGTTACACATGTTATTTTTGTAGCCAAGCAAAAGTTACTAAGAATAATACCCCTGAAATTGCTAGATCTATATCTCCTTTTAATTGTTTGTAAAATCCTCTTTTTACTTATAAGTATTCAGGACAAGGTTAAATTATGTATAATATATAATTCAGAAAAGTAACGCAACTTTTTAAAGAGAGCTTATTCAAAAAGCAAATATATGCTTATAAATGCCAGCCAACTTATGTTGTTTACTGCTCTTCCAATATCTCTGCACTTTATTAAATATGAAAAAAACGTGTAAAGCTTTTTCAGCCATTTATGCTTTCACCAACTACAAGTGTTCATGTATCCATTCATCATGGGGCCAAGAAATATTTATTATATACTACTATGTGCCAGGTACTGGGCACTGTGTGGAATATGGTTTCAGAATGTTTTGTTTAACAGAACATGAGACTACATATACATCCTTCCATCTTTTGGTCACACAGGGTGTGTCACTTTTTGCATGCCAGCTGTCACGAAGAAGGGCTTGAAAAGATCTCCACAACTTCCCACAGAATGGACTGAGGGAAAGGTTTCAGTGAGGAAAGTTATAAGCCAAGCCTGGGGTTACAAGAAAAGAAAAGCCACGGGGACTCTATTCTTTCATCTTCGCACAAAGGCAGGTGTGTCCGGGCCAAGGCACTCTGCTGGACACACCACACATGATGGTTCCAGGGGAGACTCCTTGCCCATCTTTTGATTAACCTTTTTATAAGGCAAACATGCAAGCAACCAGTCAGAGTGTGTGTTTGTGTGTGTGTGTGTGTGTGTGAGAGAGAGAGAGAGAGAGAGAGAAAATGATCTCAGAGAGAGAGATATTAAGAGAGAGAGACAGCAAGAGAAAGAGTGGTGATAGGGAAAGAAGAAAGAGTTTGGCCAAAGTGAAATTGTGGTGATCATCAGAATACTGGAAATCAGGCACACCAGGTGAAGTTTTAGAGGTTTCTGCAGTAATCTGGGAAAGCGAATTGTGCAACTCTTAGAGCTCGTGGGTAATTTGGTTCCAGGATAGCCCCTCCTGCCAGAGGGAGGAAGCCCACAGTGTTGTGGAATGCTGAGTCTGGGTGCAGGCATGCCTATGGGGAGAAGTCATCCCTTCTCCAATCTGACTCCTTTTCTAAGTAAACAAGAAATAAATCCCAGGGTAATTTTCAGACAATTTGAGGACTTCTGTGGGCCAGACATTGTGCTAGGTATCAAGGATATCAGAGTAAATGAATTGAATAAAAGCCCCTGCTTTCAGCTAACTTACAGTCTAGTGGGAGATTGAGACTAATACAAATAAGGCCATTGTATTATATATTACCTGAGCATAACACCAGGGCTGTTTATTAATCTAATGCACAAGAGATAACTTTACATTTATTTTAATGTGTAATGAAGCAATATAAGTAGTGCATTAAATTTTTGCAAATATTGCTTTTAATAAGGCTAAAGAGCATACACATTTTAAAAAATGAGGGGGGCCGGGCGCGGTGGCTCAGGCCTGTAATCCCAGCACTTTGGGAGGCCGAGACGGGCGGATCACGAGGTCAGGAGATTGAGACCATCCTGGCTAATACGGTGAAACCCCGTCTCTACTAAAAAATACAAAAAAAAATTAGCCGGGCGAGGTGGCGGGCGCCTGTAGTCCCAGCTACTCAGGAGGCTGAGGCAGGAGAATGGCCTAAACCTGGGAGGCGGAGCTTGCAGTGAGCTGAGATCCGGCCACTGCACTCCAGCCTGGGGACAGAGCGAGACTCTGTCTCAAAAAAATAAATAAATAAATAAAATTAAATAAAATTAAATTAAAAATGAGGGAAAGAGTGTTGATTGTTAAAACATTATGTAAATAATAATACAAATAGAACCCACATATAGGATTTTTAAAACTCCTCATGTGGTATGTAAATAACTGAAGTTCAGGAAACACCACTTCCTGCCACTGAATCCTCACAAAATCCTGTGAGGTAGGCAGTCATATATATTACTGTCAGAAGGTGGACTGAGAAAAATCTACACTAGGCCCTCAGGACCTGAAGAATGGACTGCCTGACTCCACAGCTCATATTCTTTCTATGGTCCTTCACTGACATCAGAAACAACAATGATCATCAAAAATGCTAATCCCTTTAGGATTTTCTCGAATGCTAACCTCACATAATCAACTCTCTATCCCACAGAGCAATCTGGAGCCATCATGCTGTGCATCGTGAAAGAAGCTGCAAATACAAACACAATTCTTTATTTTTCTTTCCAGGTATCAGTAGCTCGGTTGTAGTAGCTTTTCCTCTGCCTGTGCCTTTGCAACCCAGAAACTTGAAGGTAGTTACCTCAAAATTCAGGAAAATGTCTACTGATAATAGGTTGCCCCATGGAGAGGTTTTCCACCAAAGGAAAAAATCAAAGAGAACAGGAACTAACTGTGGACTGAGAAAAAAACTGCTGAGCTGGTTTCTACCATGAAAGTGATTAACCAAGTTGGATTAGTAAGCCCTTCCAAAGCCACATCTGCCCTATTAAAGCTTTAAGGGCCATATGCCAAAGTGAAAATTAAATAAAGCAACAAAAAGACTGTGCCCAAATGAATTTGGTTTTATTTTTACTACACAGAGTGAGGCTCTGCACTATAAAGCAACCACAGAGAAACTTTGCCAAGTTGTGGTGGTTTCCCAGAATGCATTAAACACTCAGGAAGTCTCCACCATCTCTACTAATGATGTTTGCTACTGGATCATAAAATGACTTCGATTCAGACTTTTAGGGAAAAGCCCACTTGGTGAAAATTTCATCAAGCAATGTAAAATTTGCCCATCAATTTCAGAAGAGTTTGTTAGGGGTGGCCTAAAATTGTGGAACAACAAAGGTTTTCAAATGCCTGTTGTAATCAAAAAGCCTTATTCTTGTCTTAATTGCCTCTTTTCCTTCAAATATTACTAAATATTTAATCATATACAAAAAAGATATCTTAGCATTGAATTTAGTAAAGGACAAAGGAGGATACAGCTCCATGAAATTAGATGATGTATTCAAATACTACTGTGTTTGCAAAGGACTGTTTCTATTCTGTTCATTGGTAGCGGGAGGCAGTATCGGAAAAAAAAATTTAGCATAAAATAAATTTTAACATCTGTCTTAGTCCACTTGTTATCACTTACAACAGAATACCTGAAACTGGGTAACTTATAAAGAAAAGAAATTTTTTTTACAGTTATGAAAACTAAGTCCTAGGTCAACCGGCCATATCCGGTGAAGGCCTTCTTGCTGATAAGGACTCTGCAGGGTTTGGAGGCAGTGCAGGGCACCACATGGCAGAGGGGATTGAACATGCTAGCTCAGGACTCTCTTCCTCCTTTTACAAGGCCCGCAGTCCTGTTTTCATGACAGCTCATTAAACCACTGGTCCATTAATTCATGAATGGATTAATCCATCCATGAAGACAGAGCCCTCATGACCCAATCACCTCTTCAAGGCCCCTCCTCTGAATTGGAGATCAAACTTTAACATGAACTTTGAAGGGAACAAATATTCAAACTACAACGCCAGCCAAGTTTTTTCAAGTGTTTAAGTTTAAATAATTTTAAAATTATTTTCCTGTCTATGGCAACACTACCCTGAATGCACTCAATCTTTTCTAGTCTCAGAAGCTAGGCAGAGTCTGGCCTTGTTGTTACTTAGGTGAGAGATCACCTTGGGTACCGAGGGCTGTAGGCTTATTAAATAAAGTTATTTTCTTGGTATAACTGAAACTTTGTATACCTTCAGTGATTTGGACAGGTGATAAATCAGAATTACGGAATATTTGTTTTACCTTGCTTTGTTTCTTGCATCTTGGCATCTTTCTTTCAAGTATATGCAGTAACTGAAATCAGATCAAAAATATTTCTAACAATCTTTTTCAATAACTATGAAAAACAAAGTTGATTTCTAATATGCATAACAAATATATTTCTTCTCAATTGCCTAAAATGGTTTACTGGATTACAAAGCCGTTTTTTGTTTGTTTGTTTTTTGTTTTTTATAAATTAGCTTTTCTAATCCTTTTTAAAATAATCCATAGAAAAATCAAACTGGTAGACTATTATATTAAAAACTTCTAACACTGAGAAAAACTAGATAAAATACGACATATTTGGTTTTTGACACATAATTTGACCTGAGAAGAAGGTGGGCAGTGGGAGAAATCTCAGATGTTAAACATCAAGATGGTTCTGAAAACCAATGTTACATACATATGAAAGAACACTGAAGGTACCCAGGGAGAAAGAATCAGTACTATTAATCTAGAGACTTGGGTTTTAATGTTCATGCTGGGACTGAAAAGTACCATTGGAACCATACCACTTGAGACTCCAGAAAAATTCCATAATAATTGAATGGCTATGCCTAAAGAAACACCTGATTACAACTCATGCCACACAAGACTAATAGAGAAAGCAAACCTTGCTAAAAGTTAGTTTGCAATAAAAGTTAACAAAATACATGGAAAAAAAGATGTACCTAAGCAAAATTCAGGAGACACGACAAACAAGAGTACTTGTTGATTCAGGAGACATAACAAGAATTTTATGTAATAGCACAATAACCGAATTCTAGGTAAGCTAGAGTCGTTTGTAGCAGACTAATATTCCTTGTGAAGACAATAGGAAAAGCTGAATAAAAACAAGAATTACATGTCTGGAGATGTTATTGGAGGACAACAGTGGCAATAAAATCCAGGGGGTCTGGATTTTGGAGACAGTGGAGCCATGAGCTGACATTTTGCAGCTACTTCTTTCTTTCCTTCTTTCTCTCAAGACAAAGTCTCACTATGTTGCCCAGGCTGGTCTCAAACTCCTAGCTTCAAGTGATTCTCTTGCCTTAGCCTCCTAAAGTGCTGAGAGTATAGGCATGATCCACTATGCCCAGCATGCACTACTTTCTTCTTAGTCCAATGGCTGATTCGGGAAACAGGGCGAAGGGCTAAGAATTGGTATTTTTACATGGAAAGAAGAATCCTTCTAAGAATAGAAAACCCAGTATAAATTTTGGTGGTCTAAAAAGATGTAAAAATAAAACTGAAGGCATAATATTTCTGTAGTTGTGTTTCATGACTAACACATTCATATGCCCACTGAGTCATAACATACCAATACACTGAGACAGCAGGATTTGCAGCAGAGAGTTTAATGATCACAAGGCACTGAGAGAGGAGATGGGAGGAGACTCTCAAATATATCTCCCTGAGGAGTTCTGGGCTGGAGTTTTTAAAAGATTCATGAAGGGACTGGAAAACTGGGGTGATTGGTTGGGGTAAAGGGAATGAAATCATCAGGATGTAGAAACTGCATTCTTTGGTGAGTCAGCTTCTCTTGGAGTCCTTCAGACCAGCTGGCATCAGTAGCTTCACTGGTATACACCACCTAAAAGAATATCTCAAATGAAAAACTAACATTTCATGATGTTCAAGTTATTGTCTATAGAGCAGTTAAGGAGTGACATGGCCTATGTGATTCTGGGGCAAGAAACAGTGTACAACTACGAGGAAGCAGATATGAGAGCAAGATAATCTAATGATTAATGCCAAACATGCTGTAAGCTTTGTTGATTTTCATTTCTCCTCTTCCCCTCTTTCCTGATTAATTTTATAAAGTTTATAGGGGGGCGGAGCAAGATGGCCGAATAGGAACAGCTCCAGTCTCCAACTCCCAGCGCGAGCGACACAGAAGACCGGTGATTTCTGCATTTTCAACTGAGGTACTGGGTTCATCTCACTGGGGAGTGCCGGACGATCGGTGCTGGTCAGCTGCTGCAGCCCGACCAGCGAGAGCTCTCGATGAAGCAGGGCGAGGCATCGCCTCACCTGGGAAGCGCAAGGGGGAAGGGAATCCCTTTTCCTAGCCAGGGGAACTGAGACACACAACACCTGGAAAATCGGGTAACTCCCACCCCAATATTGCGCTTTAAGCAAACAGGCACACCAGGAGAGCATATCCCACACCTGGCCGGGAGGGTCCCACGCCCACGGAGCCTCCCTCATTGCTAGCACAGCAGTCTGTGATCTACCGGCAAGGCAGCAGCGAGGCTGGGGGAGGGGCGCCCGCCATTGCTGAGGCTTAAGTAGGTAAACAAAGCTGCTGGGAAGCTCCAACTGGGTGGAGCTCACAGCAGCTCAAGGAAACCTGCCTGTCTCTGTAGACTCCACCTCTGGGGACAGGGCACAGCTACACAACAACAACAACAAAAAAAAAGCAGCAGAAACCTCTGCAGACGCAAACGACTCTGTCTGACAGCTTTGAAGAGAGCAGTGGATCTCCCAACACGGAGGTTGAGATCTGAGAAGGGACAGACTGCCTGCTCAAGTGGGTCCCTGACCCCTGAGTAGCCTAACTGGGAGACATCCCCCACTAGGGGCAGTCTGACACCCCACACCTCACAGGGTGGAGTACACCCCTGAGAGGAAGCTTCCAAAGCAAGAATCAGACAGGTACACTCGCTGGTCAGAAATATTCTATCTTCTGCAGCCTCTGCTGCTGATACCCAGGCAAACAGGGTCTGGAGTGGACCTCAAGCAATCTCCAACAGACCTACAGCTGAGGGTCCTGACTGTTAGAAGGAAAACTATCAAACAGGAAGGACACCTACACCAAAACCCCATCAGTACATCACCATCATCAAAGACCAGAGGCAGATAAAACCACAAAGATGGGGAAAAAGCAGGGCAGAAAAGCTGGAAATTCAAAAAATAAGAGCGCATCTCCCCCCGGCAAAGGAGCGCAGCTCATCGCCAGCAACGGATCAAAGCTGGACGGAGAATGACTTTGACGAGATGAGAGAAGAAGGCTTCAGTCCATCAAATTTCTCAGAGCTAAAGGAGGAATTACGTACCCAGCGCAAAGAAACTAAAAATCTTGAAAAAACAGTGGAAGAATTGACGGCTAGAGTAATTAATGCAGAGAAGGTCATAAACGAAATGAAAGAGATGAAAACCATGACACGAGAAATACGTGACAAATGCACAAGCTTCAGTAACCGACTTGATCAACTGGAAGAAAGAGTATCAGCGATTGAGGATCAAATGAATGAAATGAAGCGAGAAGAGAAACCAAAAGAAAAAAGAAGAAAAAGAAATGAACAAAGCCTACAAGAAGTATGGGATTATGTAAAAAGACCAAATCTACGTGTGATTGGGGTGCCTGAAAGTGAGGGGGAAAATGGAACCAAGTTGGAAAACACTCTTCAGGATATCATCCAGGAGAACTTCCCCAACCTAGTAGGGCAGGCCAACATTCAAATCCAGGAAATACAGAGAACGCCACAAAGATACTCCTCGAGAAGAGCAACTCCAAGACACATAATTGCCAGATTCACCAAAGTTGAAATGAAGGAAAAAATCTTAAGGGCAGCCAGAGAGAAAGGTCGGGTTACCCACAAAGGGAAGCCCATCAGACTCACAGCAGATCTCTCGGCAGAAACTCTACAAGCCAGAAGAGAGTGGGGGCCAATATTCAACATTCTTAAAGAAAAGAATTTTCAACCCAGAATTTCATATCCAGCCAAACTAAGTTTCATCAGTGAAGGAGAAATAAAATCCTTTACAGATAAGCAAATGCTTAGAGATTTTGTCACCACCAGGCCTGCCTTACAAGACACCCTGAAGGAAGCACTCAACATGGAAAGGAACAACCGGTACCAGCCATTGCAAAAACATGCCAAAATGTAAAGACCATCGAGGCTAGGAAGAAACTGCATCAACTAACGAGCAAAATAACCAGTTAATATCATAATGGCAGGATCAAGTTCACACATAACAATCTTAACCTTAAATGTAAATGGACTAAATGCTCCAATGAAAAGACACAGACTGGCAAACTGGATAAAGAGTCAAGACCCATCAGTCTGCTGTATTCAGGAGACCCATCTCACACGCAGAGACATACATAGGCTCAAAATAAAGGGATGGAGGAAGATTTACCAAGCAAATGGAGAACAAAAAAAAAGCGGGGGTTGCAATACTAGTCTCTGATAAAACAGACTTTAAACCATCAAAGATCAAAAGAGACAAAGAAGGCCATTACATAATGGTAAAGGGATCAATTCAACAGGAAGAGCTAACTATCCTAAATATATATGCACCCAATACAGGAGCACCCAGATTCATAAAGCAAGTCCTTAGAGACTTACAAAGAGACTTAGACTCCCATACAATAATAATGGGAGACTTCAACACTCCACTGTCAACATTAGACAGATCAACAAGACAGAAAGTTAACAAGGATAACCAGGAATTGAACTCATCTCTGCAGCAAGCAGACCTAATAGACATCTATAGAACTCTCCACCCCAAATCAACAGAATATACATTCTTCTCAGCACCACATCGTACTTACTCCAAAATTGACCATATAATTGGAAGTAAAGCACTCCTCAGCAAATGTACAAGAACAGAAATTATAACAAACTGTCTCTCAGACCACAGTGCAATCAAACTAGAACTCAGGACTAAGAAACTCAATCAAAACCGCTCCACTACATGGAAACTGAACAACCTGCTCCTGAATGACTACTGGGTACATAACGAAATGAAGGCAGAAATAAAGATGTTCTTTGAAACCAATGAGAACAAAGATACAACATACCAGAATCTCTGGGACACATTTAAAGCAGTGTGTAGAGGGAAATTTATAGCACTAAATGCCCACAAGAGAAAGCAGGAAAGATCTAAAATTGACACTCTAACATCGCAATTAAAAGAACTAGAGAAGCAAGAGCAAACACATTCGAAAGCTAGCAGAAGGCAAGAAATAACTAAGATCAGAGCAGAACTGAAGGAGATAGAGACACAAAAAACCCTCCAAAAAATCAATGAATCCAGGAGTTGGTTTTTTGAAAAGATCAACAAAATTGACAGACCACTAGCAAGACTAATAAAGAAGAAAAGAGAGAAGAATCAAATCGACGCAATTAAAAATGATAAAGGGGATATCACCACCGACCCCACAGAAATACAAACTACCATCAGAGAATACTATAAACACCTCTACGCAAATAAACTGGAAAATCTAGAAGAAATGGATAATTTCCTGGACACTTACACTCTTCCAAGACTAAACCAGGAAGAAGTTGAATCCCTGAATAGACCAATAGTAGGCTCTGAAATTGAGGCAATAATTAATAGCCTACCAACCAAAAAAAGTCCAGGACCAGATGGATTCACAGCTGAATTCTACCAGAGGTATAAGGAGGAGTTGGTACCATTCCTTCTGAAACTATTCCAATCAATAGAAAAAGAGGGAGTCCTCCCTAACTCATTTTATGAGGCCAACATCATCCTGATACCAAAGCCTGGCAGAGACACAACAAAAAAAGAGAATTTTAGACCAATATCCCTGATGAACATCGATGCAAAAATCCTCAATAAAATACTGGCAAACCGGATTCAACAACACATCAAAAAGCTTATCCACCATGATCAAGTGGGCTTCATCCCTGGGATGCAAGGCTGGTTCAACATTCGCAAATCAATAAACATAATCCAGCATATAAACAGAACCAAAGACAAGAACCACATGATTATCTCAATAGATGCAGAAAAGGCTTTTGACAAAATTCAACAGCCCTTCATGCTAAAAACGCTCAATAAATTCGGTATTGATGGAACGTACCTCAAAATAATAAGAGCTATTTATGACAAACCCACAGCCAATATCATACTGAATGGGCAAAAACTGGAAAAATTCCCTTTGAAAACTGGCACAAGACAGGGATGCCCTCTCTCACCACTCCTATTCAACATAGTGTTGGAAGTTCTGGCTAGGGCAATCAGGCAAGAGAAAGAAATCAAGGGTATTCAGTTAGGAAAAGAAGAAGTCAAATTGTCCCTCTTTGCAGATGACATGATTGTATATTTAGAAAACCCCATTGTCTCAGCCCAAAATCTCCTTAAGCTGATAAGCAACTTCAGCAAAGTCTCAGGATACAAAATTAATGTGCAAAAATCACAAGCATTCTTATACACCAGTAACAGACAAACAGAGAGCCAAATCATGAATGAACTTCCATTCACAATTGCTTCAAAGAGAATAAAATACCTAGGAATCCAACTGACAAGGGATGTAAAGGACCTCTTCAAGGAGAACTACAAACCACTGCTCAGTGAAATAAAAGAGGACACAAACAAATGGAAGAACATACCATGCTCATGGATAGGAAGAATCAATATCGTGAAAATGGCCATACTGCCCAAGGTAATTTATAGATTCAATGCCATCCCCATCAAGCTACCAATGAGTTTCTTCACAGAATTGGAAAAAACTGCTTTAAAGTTCATATGGAACCAAAAAAGAGCCCGCATCTCCAAGACAATCCTAAGTCAAAAGAACAAAGCTGGAGGCATCACGCTACCTGACTTCAAACTATACTACAAGGCTACAGTAACCAAAACAGCATGGTACTGGTACCAAAACAGAGATATAGACCAATGGAACAGAACAGAGTCCTCAGAAATAATACCACACATCTACAGCCATCTGATCTTTGACAAACCTGAGAGAAACAAGAAATGGGGAAAGGATTCCCTATTTAATAAATGGTGCTGGGAAAATTGGCTAGCCATAAGTAGAAAGCTGAAACTGGATCCTTTCCTTACTCCTTATACGAAAATTAATTCAAGATGGATTAGAGACTTAAATGTTAGACCTAATACCATAAAAATCCTAGAGGAAAACCTAGGTAGTACCATTCAGGACATAGGCATGGGCAAAGACTTCATGTCTAAAACACCAAAAGCAACGGCAGCAAAAGCTAAAATTGACAAATGGGATCTAATTAAACTAAAGAGCTTCTGCACAGCAAAAGAAACTACCATCAGAGTGAACAGGCAACCTACAGAATGGGAGAACATTTTTGCAATCTACTCATCTGACAAAGGGCTAATATCCAGAACCTACAAAGAACTCAAAAAAATTTACAAGAAAAAAACAAACAACCCCATCAAAAAGTGGGCAAAGGATATGAACAGACATTTCTCAAAAGAAGACATTCATACAGCCAACAGACATACGAAAAAATGCTCATCATCACTGGCCATCAGAAAAATGCAAATCAAAACCACAATGAGATACCATTTCACACCAGTTAGAATGGCGATCATTAAAAAGTCAGGAAACAACAGGTGCTGGAGAGGATGTGGAGAAATAGGAACACTTTTACACTGTTGGTGGGATTGTAAACTAGTTCAACCATTATGGAAAACAGTATGGCGATTCCTCAAGGATCTAGAACTAGAAATACCATATGACCCAGCCATCCCATTACTGGGGATATACCCAAAGGATTATAAATTATGCTGCTATAAAGACACATGCACACGTATGTTTATTGCAGCACTATTCACAATAGCAAAGACTTGGAATCAACCCAAATGTCCATCAGTGACAGATTGGATTAAAAAAAATGTGGCACATATACACCATGGAATACTATGCAGCCATAAAAAAGGATGAGTTTGCGTCCTTTGTAGGGACATGGATGCAGCTGGAAACCATCATTCTTAGCAAACTATCACAAGAACAGAAAACCAAACACCGCATGTTCTCACTCATAGGTGGGAACTGAACAATGAGATCACTTGGACTCAGGAAGGGGAACATCACACACCGGGGCCTATCATGGGGAGGGGGGAGGGGGGAGGGATTGCATTGGGAGTTATACCTGATGTAAATGACGAGTTGATGGGTGCAGCAGACCAACATGGCACAAGTATACATATGTAACAAACCTGCACGTTATGCACATGTACCCTACAACTTAAAGTATAATAATAATAAATAAATTAAAAAATAAAAAAATAAAAAAAATAAAAAAAAAAATAAAGTTTATAGGAATGATTTCAGCTGAGACTTCATGGTTTTCTCCTCAAGACATTTGCAAAGTTCTGAAGCTGTGCAAGCAAGGATGCTGAAGGTCTGCCAAGTGAGGAAATGAAGGGCTCAGAAAAGCAGAGCAGAATTTTCTGGATACCACCATGCCAAGAAGACAAAGACTAGAGTTCTTATCAGGTTAACATCCTTCACCTTAACTAATTCACATAGAAGTTAATCCTCTCAGGAGGAATATAATATCATCTGCCTCTACAATTTGATATACATGATGTCCACCATTTGATAAAAAATAATAGCTTTTCTAGCTCTTAGAGGCGGCCCTCATTCCTTGGTTTGTGGCCCTTCTTCATGTTTGAAACAAGCAATTGAATCATTCTCACATCTGCTTCTGTCATCACATCTCCTCTGACTCTTCCGCCTCTGTCTTCCCTTTTATAAGGACCCATGATTTTACTGGGTTCACTTAGATGATCCAGAATAATCTTCCTATGTGAAAACTTTTAATCATCCACAAAGTCCCTTTTGCAATGTAAGATAACATTTTTACAGTTTCCTGGAATTAGAATATGGACATTGTCAGGAAACCATTGGCCTGCCTTCACTGGAGTAAAATCAAATTTAAAATGAAGAAATGCTATTATACAACAAATTAGAAAAAAATGTATGTGTCAGTTATCAGGAAGTGTTAGTGAAAAAATAGCAGAAAAGAAACTTTTACACACTTCTGGTGAACATATACAATTTTACAGTTACTTTGGAGACTATCTGACAATGCCATTTCTCAGTGTCCACTGTAGAGATAATATCACATGTACTCAAGGATACAAGTTTGAAGCTGACACTACAACACTTAGTAATAGTGGGAAAGGGAAATAATCTGTTTCTTAGTTGTTAGAGAAAGATAAATAACCATAGTTTATTTACATAATGAAATTCCATACCTTAGTATTAATGAGTGAACTAGATGCATATATTATAGATAAACCTCAGGAAAAAAATAGAGGAGAAATTATTGCTAATTTATAGGTAAAATTATGGACAATTGTTGTGGTGAGGAAGATGGAATTGGGACCCAACTCTAGATTTTGCAAAGAGGCATGTGTATATTCAAGTATGCACAATAATATAACATATTGTATATTGACATATATTATAGGAGATAATACCCCAAAATGTCAGGTTATTGTTCTCAGGAGAGGGAGTAGGCTGAAGGAATATAGAAGTGGCATTGGACATTATGTCATATTTTTAAAATCTGGAATAATTAATGAAATGTTAATTTATTTAATCTTAAATGAAATTTGAGTGTTTTATTTTTCTACTGTTCTTTATATTTACATTTTTAAATAATTAAAGGTATGTCTTAAGAACTCTCATTCTGTTCCATATTCAAATTATCACAACTCTAAAATAAAAGGAATCATATTAAAGTAAGGATCAACAGAAGAAGCTGAATTGTATGTATATTCATGAATAGGCCATATAATTAAATATAACAGCACAAGTGATAAGATAAGAGTCCTAAGAAAAGGAGTTATCTAATCTGACTGTGTCTCAAATGCTAGATGTTTTTATCTGAGTATGGCTGAAAGTTTATGGCACTTCTGCAGAAAACTTATCTAAGAATGGGGGTGCAAAAGTTTCATGAATCTTTATATCCACAATAAGTTAACAATTTCTCTAGAATATAGTAAAATAGTTTGAAATCTACCATTCTATTCTACCCATATAATTTATAATGAGCATCTTTTTTTTGGCTGTCAGAGAGCCACCAGCTGACTCGCTCTCACTCATGAACCTCTCATGGCCCTGTTCCTGAGACTTTATTGGCATAGTTTGTTTATGGCAAAACACGTGAAGGAAAATTTATTGACAAATTAATTATAGAATATCAGTGCTAACTAAATTGCTTGATGCAATAAAATTGGCTCTCACAATACTGTCCTGGATCACATACAAGATTGATACACTCTTTGAGCCTACCTCTACTGTCAAGCTGCCCCCATTCTAAGATGTGCTTCTAAAGTTGGTTGATTTCAAGCTCAAATGTACCACTATAAGTCCCGATCTGGTGCCAGCTTCTTTTTCCTTAATACAGGATTTTCTAGAAATTTATCCAAAAAGAAACTATAGAGGTAGTATTCGGTTTGTGCTGCTCTAACATAATACCATAGCCTGAATAATTTATAAAGAACATACACATATTTTATCACAGTTCTTGAGGCTGAGAATTCTGAGACCAAGGCACCAGTTAACATTTGGTACCTGGTGAGAGCTGCTTTCTGCTTCCAAGATACCCTGTTGCATCCTCCAAAGGGGGCATATGCTGTATCCTCACATGTCAGGAAATAGCAGAAGAGAACAAACCCGTGTCCTGAAGTGAGTTTTATAAAGACCCTAATCCCATTTGTGAAGGCTCCACTCTGATGACTTCATCACCTCCTAAAGACTCCACCTCTTATTACTATGACATTGGCAATTAAGTTTCAACACATGACTTTTCAGGGACATTCAGTCTATAGCAATAGTAAATTAAGTAATACTCTTGTTGAAGGAAAGAGTCAAACTCTGTAAAATATTTCAAGAGATTTATTCTGAGACAAATATGAATGACCATGGCCCATGACACAGCCCTCAGGAGGTCCCGAGAACATGTGCCCAAGGTGGTTGGGGTACAGCTTGGTTTTATATATTTTAGGGAGGCATGAGACATCAATCAAATACATTTAAGAAATACTTTGATTTGGTTCAAAAACGTGGGACAACTCAAAGCGGGGACTTCCAGGTTGTAGGTAAATTTAAACATTTTTTGGTTGACAATTGGTTGAGTTTATCTAAAGACCTGGGATTATTGGAAATGAATGCTCAGGTTAAGAAAAAGGATTTAGGGCACCAAGTTTTACCATGCAGAGGAATCTCTCAGATAGAAGACTTCGAAGAGAGAGCAGGTTCGAAAGTGTTTCTTATCAGACCTAAAAGGGTGCCTGGCTCTTAGTTGATTATCTCCTGGATCTGGAAAGAAAGGACGGAAAACAAAGGGGGAAGGAGATTCTCCATAGAATGTGGATTTTTACCACAAGAGACTTTGCAGGGCAATTTCGATGTATGGCAAGGAAATATATTTTGGGGTTAAACATTTTTTCCTTTTCTCATAATCTTAGTCCAAAGTCAGACTGAAAATCAAGTCATAATACATAGGGCCAAATAAAACCCATCTGATGAGAATTTATGGTTTGTAGGGCATGGCTCTCTGGACATCTTAGGCAGGAATTTGGGCAAGACAAAAAATCAGAGCTTTGTCCTCACTCTCAATTGTAATATATGTTACTTTCAAAATCCAAGTTACAGTAACTTTCCCTTTACCTTTGCAGAGATTTTTCTTGGAAGTCCCTTACTGCTGAAACTCAAATTTCAATAAGGAAACAAGCCTTTCTGTTTCCATGAAATTGATCTCCTGTCTTTTGACGTGCATTGTGTTTGTCTTACTGATATAACTTGGTAAGAAATTTGCTTTTGGTTTTCAGTGTTAGTGAAAGGGGAAGCTTGCGAGACTTCTATGTGTTTATGCTATTGTTGTTTTTGTATCATAATATCTCTCACTCAAAAGCTTAGGAAGAAAGTCACTGTAAAAATTCAACCATTTGCTAAGAATATTAACAAAATAGAGAGAGAGAACTTGGAATACAGCCAGATAAAATGGTTTCACAGTGCCAGTGACCTACCCACCAAGTCGAATTGGGTAAAAATCTCTTTCATCGAACTACATAAGCACTTGATTAATGAACAAAGGTTATGTTCTAGGACTAAGGATTTATGTCCGTTCAAAGCAATTTTCAGTATTTTTTTTTTCAATAGTTCTCTTTCCCTAGTACCTAGTGACTCTGGTAAATGGCCACATAACATTTTGGGAGAGACTTAAGTGGTTTTCTGTATGTATTTGTGAGATTTTTTCACGTGATCTTTCCTCAAAAAAGCCTTCCCTCTTTTTAGTAACTCTAGATGTGGAAATAGATGAAGGTTTGAGATTCAAACAGAAAGCTAAGACTCTCAAGTCAGACTTCAGTTCACCAGACTTTTGTTTTTTAAAATTATAAAAGTCAAGTAGGATCATGGTGGATTTCTCATCTTTTTATGGCCTAAGAAGCAATGACAAATTACCCATAGCCATAAATACCTGTGAGTTAAACCATTATAATGACCACACCTACCCTTTTACCAATTGCCACATTTATGTCATGCCTTTGCATTTAAGGGCTGCTCTGGGGAACTGACCACTCCAGCACCTGGTCTTTGCATTTAAAAATGAAATATCCCATTTCAACAGCAATGTCTCCTGCCAGCATCCCAAAAGAACAGAGAACAGTTGTAGAGCACTTTTCAAAGATGATGGGGCTGCTGTCATCTAAGCATTATTGAAAAGAGTCTTTTTTGAGGGCCCTTTTGGGAAACACAGGGGGTAAATGAACATGCTATATGTGAGCAATCCATTTCAAGTTTATATGTCCCTAAATCTAGATTTCTTCCCAAAGGCCTAACTTTCACATAAGAGACCTGACAAGGCAGTGAATTTAACTGAGAAATAGTGGCAGCTTCAGGATCAAAATTTGAATCTGATTTTTATGTATTTCAGCTGTATGACACAATTGAGCTAACTTTTTTTATATAGAGAAATTCTATGCTTTTCTTTCTATATATTGAACCCAGAACTTCAGAGTTTGAGTATGTAAATCTTTTTAAGTTCCTAAATGTCATTAGAAGTAAGCACTCACTCTATAGGCTGAATTTCTTATGTCCCTACATAGGGCTCTCTGGCTGTGGCGCTGTTTCCCTGAAAGACTTGCCTTGTGTATTCATTGCAGGTGACCACAGATGAAAATTAGAGGGCTCTTTCACATTACTTGCCAAGAGGCTTTATACTGGTTGAATTTTAGAGCCTTCAGCCTGAATCAGATCAGATAACCAATTCCAGATACCTCCTATTTGCCTGAGTTTCTATTTTCTAAAATGACTTCTGGAATCAGTGTCGATATCAATCAGACAACAACAAAAGAAGCTAAGTTGGATGATTTGGGCAGAAAATGAGTTTATTATAAATATATGGAGAGCTGGAAAAATGTTGAGAGGGATGGAGGAACAGGCTAAAGGTTAACATTCCAGAAATAATGCCCACAAGTACATTATAGTACTGGCCCAATGAGGGAATAGCCATTGCTACCAACACTGAGCACTTTGGAGTAGAATTTACAGGACTGCCAGTGATAAGACTTCATTTGCATCTAATACTGATAACAATTCTGTGCCAGGAATTCAGTCTTGGAGGCAATCCATTCCTGAGAGCCAAGTGCTTAAGTACCATACTGGCTAGCATGGTTAATAAAATGGATTCTTCATGGAACCTCCTTTCTAACACTGTTCACTTCTGAACCACAGTCTGGCACCAATGAGTTTAATCAATTTTGCCTAGTCACATGCTTGTGCCCTAACTACAGGAGACACTGGCAAAATGAATATTTTAGTTTCTGCTTTGAGTAGGCCAAATATATAAGTAGAAAATTCTCCAAGCATAGAAAAGTTTTCAAAAATGCTAGATAACAAGAAAATATAACAGATATTCACTATTCCTGATGTGTACTCCTTTGTTTTTAATATTTCTCTGTGAATCACTTTTGTCTTATGTGTGTTGGGTGCAAATAGCATAGTTTCCTTTTGTTGCTGTTCTTACTATGGTTTAGGTTTTTTCTTTTTTCCTTTGCTTTCTTGCTTTATTTCTCTTTTCTAATATTGCTATATGACTCAAGTTGTCTCAACATTTCTTTCTTAAGTGATCCACCCACCACGGACTCCCAAAGTGCTGAGATGAGAGGCATGAGCCACCCTGCCCAGCCCTCATTCCCTTTTACAGTTGCATAACACTCTACTTTGTGGATGTACCCATAGTTATTTTCAATATTTACCTTTAAGTTAAATTAACTTTTAAAAATTGAGCTTTTATTTCTCTATTAAAACAAAAAATGGAAAAGAAATTCTTGAATTTCCCATCAGCAGGATAAGAAATATAGCTAATGTGTGTTTGTTTCTTTTATTCCACACTCGACTCATGGTTTTTGTGTTCTAATTGTGTTCTCTCTTTAAAATTAACATTTACCACATATTTCATAATTATGTTATTTCTTGCTACTCAATGTTCTTATATAATGTAGATATTTATCTGGCTTCATTTATTAAGTAGCTAGAGAAGATTTGCCAGCAATTTTTTCAGGAAAGCTATTTGGTTTGTCTACTTTCCAAATTATTGCCTGTCTAAAATTTATTTATAAAGCTTTAATAAATATAATTACATAGATTATAGAATGCTTTGGTGGCAATAATCTTCTTAAAACTTTGAAAAAAACTATTCCAATGTCTCTTGCATTTAATGTTACTGAGAATCTTTAGTAGCCGTGTGTGTGTTTGTGTGTGTGTGTGTGTGTGTGTGTGTGTTTCCTAACTCCCCGGAAGGTAACCTATTTTAGATTGATAAGTCCAAGAGGGAGGAAATTTCACCACCTGCAAAAAAAATGTGTGCAGATTTTCTTTCTGTCCTAAAAACTCAAATTTTACCAAGATATATTCTAGATGTGTCATGGTTGTTAGTTTTGCCTGCTATTAAAATCTGAAACTTTGACAAAATTATCTATCAATGAGGCAGATGGGAAACCAGGCTCTCTCATACATTGCTCATATGAATACATAATATATAACTTCTGTGGCGGGTAATCTGTTCCTATCTAGTGACATTATTTATACATTACCTTTTAACCAGCAATTCACTTCTAATAATTTTCTCAAAGTTATGCTGGGGAAAATATGAAGTTATTTACACAAAGCTAGTTATTGCTAGATTATTACCTGGTAGAAACCCAAATGTCTTTCAGTTGAGCCAATTATATTAACTATGGGTACATCTACAAAGTAGAGTTTTATGCATGTCTAAAATGGGATAAGAGCCAAGTGCAGTGGCTCACGCCTGTAATCCCAGCACTTTGGGAGACTGGATAACTTGAGGTCAGGAGTTCGAGACCAACCTGGCCAACATGGTGAAACTCCATGTCTACCAATAACACAAAAAGTGGCTGGGCGTGGTGGTGCATGCCTGTAGTCCCAGGTACTCGGGAGTCTGAGGTGGTAAGATCACTTGAACCCGGGAGGTGGAGGTTGCAGTGAGCCGAGATCATGCCACTGCACTCCAGTCTGGGTGACAGAGCAAGACTCCATCTTAACATAAATAAATAAATAAAATAAAATGATAAATATCTCTATTTGCTAATATGGAATGACGTCCAAGATAAACTGTTAAGTTAAAAAAAGCAAAAACAAAAAAGCAAGGTGAAGAAAATTGCATATGGAATGCTATCAATTAGCACAGAATGGAAAGATATGAAGACAAATACCTATTTTTTTTGTCTTAAAAAGCAACAATAGAAAAATAACCATAAGATAAAAAGAGTAATTTCCTTTAAAAGGAGAAAAAGAATATAAAGGAACAAGCAGGAACAGAATCTAAATTTCTTTGGATATATCTTGTTTATTTAGATTTTACATAAATCTAAATAAAATGATTTTTAAAGCAGTCCTTAACACATGAAAATAAAAGCTTTAAATTAAACTTGCTGTACATTTAGTTGATGGCACAATGTTGTTCCAGCTAATTTTAAGGAACAGTAATTTGATTGTAGATCCCTAGAGGGATATACCCAAAGAGTTAAAATAAATTTTAAAAACATTTTTAGTAATTATAAGTGAATTGTTGATATTATTAGTCTGAACCTGTTGTGGGTATATTTTAGGACAAAAATTATGAATACTATGTGATATTCTAATTCTATAATTCCTTTGTGTTTTTTAGAATGAGAATTCTAAGAATATGTAAAAGGAGATGCAAGCGTAACAATGAAATATTTAAGTAAAATCCCTTGTAATCTTTCATTTGAATTGAAAGTGATAGTGGCAGAAGACAAATTCCTAGGCAGACAGGGGTGAGTCTCCAGTGAAATCCAACCTTCAAATCAAAAACAATTTACAGCCTGAAAACCAAGCTGCAGTTCCAGATAGAGTCCATGACTAGAGTGAGAACTTCTATTCCTGTTTTCCCACTCTTTCCCGATTGGTTCTTTTTGAATAATGTTTTTAAACCAATCAAATGTTGCCTCTTCCAAGGCTACCTACAACCTGCGCCTCCTCATTTCAAACCTATAAAAACTCCTGACCCAGCCACACAGACGGGCTACCTGCTTTCAGGCCCCTTCTCACACAGGAGGCTACCCGCTTCAGGTCCCCTCTCATTGTCGAGGGCTTTTCTGTAGCTCGATAAAATTCTTCTCTGCCTTTCTTACTCTCTGGTATTGGCATACCTCATTGTTCTTGGTCGTGGGACAAGAATCCAGAAACCGCCCAACAGTGGAAGCAAAAAAGGGCTCTAACATGCTCCTGGCCAGCTCGTGGAGCTGCCTGCGGAGTGAATGAAAAGAGTTGTGACATGCTCCCATTAGCTGGACATGGTAGTGAAGAGCTGCAACCCTTCTGGGGGCCCCAACCTCAGGATTCGTCAAGCCACAGCTGTAACATGCCCCCATTTGCTAAGCCATGGGAGGAGGGAATGGACAAGCTATAACATGCCCGTGTTCACCAAGCTGCAAGCGGTGGGAATGAAAGACAGAACTGTTTCATTCCCTGGTTGGGACTCCCTGAGCAGAAGCTGTGACACCTCTTTGGGGCTCCGTGGTTGCTGGTGTCTTTGAGTTTTTGGGTTCCACTGTGTTCCCCTTGTCCAGAAGCTGGCGCTGAAAGTAGAAGCTGATCACAGACACTCGGACCAGCCTCCAGTCAAGCACAGTACCAGGATGGGTACGGGATCCAGGCTAATAGCATGAGCCAAGGACAGCCTGATGGACCAAGTAGGTGAAGAGAGCCCAGCAGGCTTGAGTGAAGCCCGGGCAGAGGTAAGGCTGGCCGTGGAGATTTCCGGCTGGCAAATCATCACTGAAAGAATCCTGCGTCAAAAAGTACCAACGCAAATTTATGATGAATTTTACTTTAAAAATAAAAGTATTTCCTGACTCTAAATACTAAAAAAGCCAGGAAGAAAATGACCAACCCATTCATAATGTACACTCTTAGCACCCAGCTGGTGGTCACCACATACTGTTCTCCACTGAAAGGAATCAGAGGTCCTGGAGAAATGTCTGGTTTCAGGTCTGGAGAAGAAATTATATAAGGTAATCAGGTGTACTTTGCCATACCATGTAGCAAGGAAACTCTCTAATACTATTAGGGTTCAAAAGAACTTAGGAGTCAACCCAAAGAGGCAATGTACATCAATGATAGAAATTTTGAGCATGGATAAGATAATAAAGTGATTTAAAATACATCATAAATGCTTAGATCTATAAGTCTGGATGATATAAAAATAAGTATATGGAATATTGGTGAACCAACTCATAATTTTGAAAACTAGTAAATAGGGGAAAGAATCATACATCTACTCTGCATTTCCTATATAACTGTACCACTAGGTAAGCAGATAACAATGAAGGACATTTTCTCTTAGAGAAGTGTTCTAGCTAATAAGGAATGAATGACAGAATCCGAATACCACTGTTATTCAAACCATAATGAATCTAGGCGTTGATGATCAATTGTATTTTATATCACAAAAAGACAAAAACCCAGACATTGTATGCTTCCTAATAGGAGCATTTATGAAGCAGCATTGGCAAAACAAACAAAATGCATCAATCTTTTTCTGGTCAAGCCTTCAGGTCCATATAAACCTTTAAGAAATACAAAGATTATAAGATCTTTTTATTCAACACTTCAGGTAGGCAACTGACAGACTTCATAATGAAAAGCTCCAGAATAAAAAAGCACAGTTTCTCTAACAAATAATTGTAAAGCAAACAAAGAAACAGAGAGGAAACCTATAAAAGGCACTTAAGACACATATCAACCAATTTCTATGCAAGGGCCTTATTTGGATCTTGATTCAAACATATTGAAAAAAAAAATTATAACACTGATGAGACCATTAGAAATTCAAGCAATAGACTTAATATTTATTTGATGGCAAGAAGGAACATTATCAATTCAATTTTTTGCAAATCATAATGGTTATGCTTTTTAAAAGTTTTTATTTGTCTTAGAAATAAAAACTAAAATATATTCAGAGGAAATAATAGGGTATCTGGAATTCAATTCAAAACAGTTTGGGAGAATGAAATTGGTTAAGATGTAGATCAGATTAGTCAAAGGCTAATAATTATAGCTGGATGATGGGGGTACATGGTACATGAGGACTCATTAACCTATTCTGTCTTCCTTTATTTAGGTTTACTTTTTTATAATAAAAAGTTGAAAAAACTATCTGCAAGTTAATGAGTCCCAGAATTCTGAAAATTCAAATTTGTATTTGAGGTCAACTAATCTGTTACATGTTTATTTTTTTCTATTCTATCATTTTAGTTCTTGCCTTTTGGAATTCCTGTTTCATGGATATTGGACCTACTGGATCTGTCTTTGTAATCTTTTTGACATGTAATCCAACTTTCTTCAACTCCCACTGATTCCTCAGACAGCTAATCTATATTGCACCACTAAAACTCCACACAATTGCTTTTCTTGAGGTCACCAATATCCTGTGTATTGCCAAATCCAATAATTACATTTATTTCTTAATAATTCTGAAGATTTTAGCAGTATTTAACCTAACTGATCACTTATTTGTGCCAGAAACACTGTTCTCTTGCCCCATGACTTCATACTTTGTGTTTTTTCCCCTACCTCTCTAACCATTTAATCTTACTCTTTTGCAATTTCTTCTCTTCCATCTAATCTATAAATACATGAATTTCCCATGACTCACACATGAGATTATTTCTCATTTTTGTAAAGCATTTTCTCAGTAGTTTATTTCATGCTTTTCAATGACCTTGGACAGCTTCCAGATGCTGAAAACTCCCAAATTTATGTCTGAGTCTAAACTCCTCTTTTGAACACCATGTTCTTATCTGGCATACCTACTTGACCATGTTCATAGGCAAATTCTTCATTTCTACTGTTGGTTCCTTATTAATTCTAATAGCCATTCCTTGGAGATGCAAGGTAAAGGAACTCTCCCAACGACCTTATTCCACATCACTTTCATTTACTGTATTATCAACATTTTAAAAATTCTGAAGTAACCTTAATTTTTTACATTTACTTGCATTTTGTTTATTTCCTATGTGATCACTAGCATGAACTTTATAAGAGTAGAAATTTTGTTTTGTTCACTGTTTTATCTTTAGTACCTAAAGTATTTCCAGACACAGAGTAATAATTTAATAAATGTTTATTAGATTAAAGAATAAATGCTGTTTTTCTTTGGTTTTCTGAAAAACAAGCTGAAATATACTCAAAGGCCCATTAATTATTAATAGTAATTGCTCACTTACTTATGCTGCTTTACATTTTGTAAATATTTTCATTAAAAAAATCTCATTTAATGATCATAGCAACACTGGAGATAGGGATTATTTTTCTTATTATAAAAGTGAAGAACATTGTGACTGAGAGGGCTTATTGTAAATAAATAAATATTGTAAAGCTGAGCTTTGACTCCAAGTTTTCTAATTTCCACACTGATATTTCTATCATACTGTTATATCCATCATTTTTGCCTTAATAAGCCAATAGGCGAAGGCAATTAAAAATGCATTCTTTAGAAGAAAAGAAGTTCCATTGTAATCAATCTGCTATCAGATAGCTGGATGGTCACAGAGGTATAAAACTGTATGAATGCCCTAGGTTAATAGCTGTTCTCTCGTAAGTAGGAGTCTCAATAGTAGAAATAGGGACAGCATTGGCGAGAAGTGTGTGTTCTCGAGCCTAGGATGAAGTATATCCCACAAATAAAACCACTTTCTTTAAGAAGTGCTTAAAAAAGCACTAGGAGAGCCTCAGTAAATGACTACAAAATCAGAGTAAACATACTACCCACTTGATTATTAAGAATAGTCTTTACAATGACTAAGGTGAGCACTGGGGGGACTAAGTTTGAGGGAGTCATCTAGATTTTTATTCTAGATCTTCTTGCCACTATCCCCCAATGATACTCCTTTCAATTTTCGAAACGTGGTGAAACCATTAGATATTGCTCAATATTTATATAAATCCCTACATTATGCCATCATTCCTTCCAAGCAAAGTAGAGCACTGTGATGCTGGCTGCATAAAGAATAGCTATTCAATGGTAAGCTGGTTATTTCTGGGAAGAGATGGTTGTCAGGCAGCCACAAGAGCCAAAGGGTTGTGGTGAGCATTTGCTAAGCTTTTTTTCCCTTTCTGTATTTAACTCCCTTTCTAGTATCACCCCAAAAGTCTCCTTGAGGAGCTAGTTCCAATTTAATTATTTGAAAGAAACTTTTTAAAATTAAATTTTAAAGCAAAAGAGCAAGAAAGATATGGCAGTAGCCTTTCAATTTTCTATTTTCCATCTAGCTTGTTTTGGTAAGAGAGTGCATGGTAATTTGATGGAGAAGCTCACATCAGAAATGAAGAGTGTGTATTTGACTACAGCATCTCCTGTATTTTACTAAGAAATTCAAGAATAGCAATTGGCAGTTGTAGCACATCTACTTTACAAAAATAACCTTAAATTAGACAAAATCAGGAGAACGAAACTCTAAAATCTGAGAATTTGCTAACAACCAGATTACAAAAATAACGGCCTTTTCTACAGTGTGATGTTGATTCTTAACTATCTTTGTCCACTATTTTGCATATTTTTATGCTTTATCACTTTAATTAGTTTCTTGAAAACAGGAATAAAAAGTTTTGAATTTCAGCATGGGTGACAGAGTGAGACCTCATCTCAACAAAAAAAAAAAGTCTTGAAAATTGCACAGTTCTCATAGTTGTTTTATATTTCCAGAAATGTATATGTAAATTTCTATTCTTCTTGGACATTCAAGTAAATTATGTTTCTAGTTGTTCTAAGAGCACTACCATGTTTCTGTGAATTTTAGTAAGGACATTAGTGAACTTTTAGTTTCTAGTTCCAACAGTGCACTTGAGAGAAAAAGTTTCTTTGGGAAGATATGTGATTGAACCTTTAAAAAATGTGCATTGCGGCCGGGCGCAGTGGCTCACACCTGTAATCCCAGCACTTTGGGAGGCCGAGGCGGGCAGATCATGAGGTCAGCAGATCAAGACCATCCTGGCTAACATGTTGAAACCCCGCCTCTACTAAAAAAAAAAAAAAAAATTATGCATTGCATTATAAATCATGATTACCAATAAGAGTGTATTATTAATCCTGCATAAAAGATGCAGCAGTTATTATGGCTACTGTGCATCCAGTCCTTTCTGTAAGAATGTAGTTGAAATTTCCAAATCATAGGTATAGTTAATCTTTCAGTCTAATGAACAGATTTTTGTATCTGTCATTTTTATATTTATCCTCATCTTTTATAACTATGTAATATTAACTTTCTTCTGGCATTAAACCATCTACCTTAAAGTTATTTTACATTATAAAAATCTTGCAATGATTGTCTTTATTATATATTGCTGGAACTGCTAAAAAGAAATTATATTCTCACTCCTTGTCCTTTTAAGATTTGACCTATATCTAGAAAGGTGAACCATTTTCAAATTCTCAGTGATTTAGACTTATTCCTTCATTCTAAAATAGCTTTGGGTAATGAAAATGGGGAAATTTTTAAATCTGCAAAATGGTAGCACTTAACCCTGAAAAAATTTTAGCATGCATGAACATCTGATTTTGTACATGAACGCTGACAATTTAAAATATTCAAATAGGCTCAAATTAGTTAACAGCCAACCTTTAGATCTCCCTTTTCAAATTAAGATTTAATTTCCACTTAATGAGAGTCATAGAAGTTCTCAGGTTAAGAAACAACGAATATACCAGATTTATAATGAAAAAAAAGTTGTCTTCTCTCTTATTTCTTCCCTCTCCCAATTCTGCCAACAACTGATTCTCACTTGTAAGAAGCAACCACCGGGCCAGGCATGGTGGCTCAAGCCTATAATCCCAGCACTTTGAGAGGCAGAGGCGGGTGGATCACCTGAGGTCAGGAGATTGAGACCAGCCTGGTCAACATGGTGAAACCCCGTCTCTACTAAAAATATAAAAAATTAGCTGGGTGCGGTGGCAGGCGACTGTAATCCCAGCTACTTAGGAGGCTGAGGCAGGAGAATCACTTGGACCAGGGAGGTGGAGGTTGCAGTGAGCCAAGATAGCTCCATTCCACTCCAGCCTGGACATCAAGAGCAAAACTCTGTCTCAAAAAAAGAAAAAAGAAAAAAAGAAAAAAAAGAGAGAGAGAGAGAATTTGCATTGCTACAAAGGAATACCTGAGGCTGGGTGATTTATAAAGAAAAGATACTTACTTGGCTAGCAGTTCTGCAGGCTGCACAGAACACATGGTGCTGGCATCTGCTTAGCTTCTGGTGAGGCCTCAGGAAACTTTTATTCATGGTGGAAGGCAAAGGGAGCCAGCATGCCACATGGAAAGAAAAGGAGCAAGAGAAGAGAGGAGGAGGTGCCAGGCTCCTTTTAATAAGCAACTCTCCTGTGAAGTCATTACCACGGGGAAGGCACTAAGCCATTCATGAGGGCTCTGCTCGCGTGACACAAACACCTCCCACTAAGCCCACCTCCAACACTGGGGATTCAACATGAGATTTGGAGTGGGCAGATATCCAAACTATATCAACACATCATCTCTTTTAGATTTTTTCTTAGGGTATGTACATCTATATCTCATAGTAACATAATTAAATTGCTATTAACTAATTCTCACATGGAAGAGGAAGATTAGCTGCTGTATATGCTGTTCCCCATACACAAACACACACGTAGCTGTACATAAGTCCTCATTCCCATCTTCCAATATGGTTATACCATCTTTTAGGAGGCCAGGTAATTATTGTTTCCAGTTAAACCACTAAGTATGCTCTCATATTTTCTCTCTTATATAAACCTTTGCTTCTCTGATGGTTTACTTGCCTTCTATTTTGTATTTGATTTAAAATGTGTGTGTACCTAACACTAAGTCATCTCAAGGGCTTTACCTCTACTCTAAATGTATTTATCAACTATTCTAGCAATAATATTTATTCATCAGAATATCCCTGATAAAACTTCCATCTGCTGGATTCAAATTATATTGTTTGCTCTGTAGATTTCATCTTGAAATTTGTTTTAATCAATTTCCCTGCAAATCCTCCTTATCTTTTTTAGTAGCTTTATGAGAAACGATGTTCAAGAGGTAAGTGTTCAAAATTTTACATGTCTGAAAAGGCCATTATTCTACATTCAAAATTAATTTTTACTGTGGGTGGTAACAAATGATCAGTTATAAACTATATTTTGTCATAATATTGAAAGCATCATTCAGTTATCTTCTCATTTAGGAAATGGCAATTTTTTTATAAAGAGGAAGATATCAAACTTTCAGGCTTTGTGGGCCATCTGCTCATTGTTGAAACTATTCAATTCTGCTGTTTTGGCTCCAAAGCAACCATAGACAACTTGTAAACAAATAAGCATGGCTGTTTTCCAGTAAAACTTTATTGACAAAGACAGTTTCCCTATCCCTCATCTAGATTCTCACATTACTATAATGACATTATGATTTATAATTCATTTATATGTGACCTTTTTCATTTTAGAATCTTTTTTAATGTTATTCACTTTGATCACGACATTCTGAAATATCCAGATGACATACATTATTAGGAACTTAATGTTTCTTAAGAGAATATTGGTGGGCTCTTCAAACTGAGAAATGTTCTTGTAATTTGATAATTTCCTCTCCTTTCCTTTCTCTGTTCTCTCCTTCTGGAACTAATATTAGTGGAAAGTTGGGCCTTCTGAGTTTATGGTTTTTAAATTCTACTTTTTAAAGGTCTTTTACAATTTATCTTCCAACCTTCTATTTTAATTTATGTTATCTTTTTCTTTTTTAATGTCTAAGAACTCTTGTTATCTGACTGCTCTTTATTTTATGGTCCCTTGTTTTTATTTTATGTATTCAATCTCTATGAGAACTTTAATTACCATATGTGTTGGAGGGATGTCTGTGTTGCAGGTGTCCATGTGTCTGTGTATGTGGTTTTGTCTGCTACCTAATAGACTGTTTCATCTGACTTTTTTTATTCTTCTCTCTATTGCTCCCTCTTCTCCCTCTGTTCCACCTTTCTGCCTTTCTTTCTTATAGAGGTTTCCCTGAAATGTGATTTTTAACTATTCCTTAACTTTTAAGAACAGGGCATTGAAATGATGACTAGAAGTTCTGTATACAGTACATGATTGAGCTTGACAATTGGTGAGCTTTACTATAACGTGATCAAATTAAAACCTAGGGAAGGGCGTGGTGGCTCACACCTGCAAAACTAGCACTTTGGGAGGCTGAGGCAGGCGGATCACAAGGTCAGTAGTTCAAGATCAGCCTGGCAAACATAGTGAAACCCTGTCTCTTCTAAAAATACAAAAATTAGCTGGGCATGATGGCGCATGCTTGTAGTCCCAGCTACTCTGGAGGCTGAGGCAGAAGAATCACTTGAACCTGGGAGGTAGAGGTTGCAGTGAGCCAAGATCGTGCCATTGCACTCTAGCCTGGGTGACAGAGTGAGACTCTGTTAAAAAAAAAAAAAAAAAAAAACCTAGGCGTTTCACTGGGGATCGCAAACTTAATGTGTAATAATTTTCTATTAGGCTAGTTTTCCCCCATAAAAGCAATTTTCCATCTCGTTCCTGGAGACATCACGCAGCTGAGATCATTCTAGGGACCAAATAGGGAAAAGATGGTATAAGGATCTCACAATTTAGAATGTAGCCTTTCACTTAATTCCTGTGGTTTCAATATAGCTCATCACAGCCACCCTGCAAATCAGAGGTGTGTTCAGTATTCTCCAGATCAGAACTTGTCTGATTCAGCACCTGCAGAGAGAAAACTTTACTTCAGTCTTCTTAATGGTTTGGAGAAAGAAAATCACTTGGAGTCAGGGAAGGCATCTGGTGTTCTGACACTTTTAAGACTTTTAACGGATCTTCCTGCTTTCTGTCCAAGCCTATGTTCTTCATCCTGAGGTACCTGGTACCACCAACTCCTCAGCCTTTTTAGGTATCTATAGGACAAACTGGCTTGGTTATTAGCTCTCCTATCAGTTGGCTTAGATGTAAGAGTTACATAATCTGATAAGTCAATTATGACTTATCCACTACCTTTCCAGCACTTAAAAAAAAATGTTTATGTTTTTAGTCTGCTGTAATCTTCCCATTTTTCTTTCTTTTCTGTGCGTTTCTAACTTTCTAAAATTCCTTTGGTGTAATTTTAGTAGGGTTTCAGGAAGGACCAGAAATAAATGAACATATTTAATCTAACACGTTTCATCTGGTTGTATCCCCAATTTTAGAAAACTCATACCTACACCAGCTAGTTTAGAATTCCAAGTGATTTACATAGCAAGGAGAACTGAAGCTTCTTCTGATAGGCAGGGCTATACACTCCCTAATTATCGAGACTATGAATAATTCATCTCTTTGTCTGCAACATATAGCCTTCTACTTGGCTCATTGTGGATTCATGTTTAATATTTGTTTAATAATTAAGTGATATTAATGAATAGGTTTTAAGAATAGCTTCTATTTACAACCAAACCCCAAAATTGACATGAATTTTTTTTTTTTTTTTTTTTTTTTTTTTTTTTAGACGGAGTTTTGCTCTTATTGCCCAGGCTGGAGTGCAATGGTGTGATCTGGGCTCACTGCAACCTCCACCTCCCAGGTTCAAGAGATTATCCTGCCTCAGCCTCGCAAATAGCTGGGATTACAGGCGTCTGCCACCACGCCCGGCTATTTTTTTTTTTTTTTTTTTTTTTGTATTTTTAGTAGAGACAGGGTTTCGCCATGTTGGCCAGACTGGTCTTGAACTCCTGATCTCAGTTGATCCACTTGACTCGGCCTCCCAAAGTGCTGGAATTACAGGCATGAGTCACCACACCTGGCCAACATGATCTTTTTAAGCAGCTAAAAATGAAATACTTTTCAGAAAAGTAAGTTCATCATGTGGCAATGAAAAGAAGACTGTATCAAAATAGAAAAAAATTGATCCATGTAATACATATTGAAATGGAAAGCTCACAAAAATGTCACCATGATAACAACTAGAAGTCATGCCATGCTGTCCCAAATCCCACCACCATGTCGGTTTACTCCTTGGCAAAGATTGTTAAATTGGCATGTTTAGGGGAATAATGTACTCCATAAACGTCACTGGGATTTCTTTTTGGAGACCCCCTCACTCTGCGGCTGGGGTTGAACTGCGCGGTGTGATTCTAGTACACTGCAGCTGGAAATGCTTCCGCGCAAGCTCTTCTCCGGCCGTAGCCTCCTGTGTAGCTCGGACTAGAGGTGTGCCACCAGGCAAGCTAATTTTTAAAAATTTTGTAGAGACAGGGCCTCACTCAGTTGCACAGGCTGGTCTTGAACTTCTGGCGTCAAGCAATCCTCCTGCCTCAGCATTCCAAAGTGCTTGGGTTACAGGTGTGAGACACCATGCCCAGCCTCATAAGGATGATTTTAAGTAAATAAGTGGATTATCTTTTCGTCCTTAATAACAGGTAGGAATGGAAAGAGTTGAGACTAAAGAGCCTTAAAAAACAGTGATATTTAGAATACAGGAGTAGATTTCGCTAAATTATCACTTCACAGGGAAATTACACCTGGAAAAGATCCTGTCTCTGTTTTCAACTCTCTGTCATTTATCGGCCAGTTCATTACCTCTGGTTGGTGAAGCATCAACAGTCCCTCTGGGCATATCTAGCTCATTTACATAGGCCAGTTGTCCCAGGCTCAATGATCTCATGTTAAACTAGCAAATGGCTAGAAGAAAATGAATCCCTTTCAACACATAAAGTTCAGAGCCATATTTTTTCTCATGTTGATGAGAATGAGAGAGCAATGCTTCCCAATTTGGTACTAGGTGCCTAACGTTATGCAGCATCAGTCAGATCACATTATATTGAGTTACAGAGCAGGTCAGCACAAATGGCTGTGTTCAAAGAAGTCTCTGACTCTTTGCCAAGTCGTTTGGCACCAATCAAGTTGTCATCAACTTGAGTTACTTGTAGATCATTTCAGGAAGTATTAAGATAATTATTGACTGTTTTCATAATAGTAGGAAGCCAGGAAAGCACTCACTGAACCTCTGTATCCATCTATAAATTGAGAAACAGACACTCTATATCTAAAAACAATATAATTCATGTCATGTTAATGTATGCACCATTTCACTTTATATTCTATTTTCCTACTCTTAGATTATACATTTGAGTAATTTATCCACATGCTATTAGAATACACTCAACCTTGTTGTATCTAAGATTTTTTTTCTCTCAGCCATTTGCTGAATTTTTTCATGGAATAATTTATTAGATAATACGTTTCACCTGATAATGTTACATTTAAGAACAAATTAGACTTTAAAATTTGCCTTTAAAATATATATATATATATACAATAACTGATATTACTAAAATATCATTTATATTATAGTGAATGGCATTCCAAAGTTCATTCAAAGGCTGCTTGCCAAAAATGATGTTTCACAGAGAAACAATATAATTGTGGATCCACAATCTGGTGATGGTTCAATACCGTATTGATAATAATGTCTTATTTGCAATGTTGGTGCTACGAAGAAAGTCATTCTATCCTGGAGAAAGCTCCAAGACCTCATCCCCTGGCATGATGTTCTAACACGAAAAATATTCCATTTATACACCTTCATTGACTTCTGAAGGTGCCAGCAGTGGTATAGAGAATAAAGAATCTCAGTTATCGCCAGAAACTCAAGCTAACTAGAAATAAGATGGAGATTAGCTGCTGGTAAAGGTAATTCATATCAAATGTCAGTGATCATTACATGAAAAATGGAAACGGCACATAACTACTTAATTTATCTCTTAATTTAACACTTATTTCAGTGTCCCACTCTATCCCCTTGATATGGTTTGGCTTTGTGTCCCCACCCAAATCTCACCTCGAAATGCAATCCCACATGTTTTGGGAGGGACCTGGTGGCAGGTGATTGGATCATGGGGGTGGTTTTTCCCTTGCTGTTCTCATGATAGTGAGTGAGTTCTCATGAGAGTTGATGGTTTTGAAGTGTGGCACTTCCCCTATCTCTCTCCTCTCCCTCCTGCTGCCTTGTGAAGAAGTTTCTTGTTTTCCCTTTGCCTTCTGCCATGGTTGTAAATTTCCTTAGGCCTCCCCAGCCATGCAGAACTGTGAGTCGATTAAACATTCTGCTTCATAAATTACCCAGTTTCAGGTAGTTCTTTATAGTAGTGTAAAAACTAGCAAATACACCCCTTGAACCACATCCTCCAATCTTTGCTGAGTACCCATTTTAGCTTATCAAGGAGAGGCTGTACGGAGGTTAAAAGCACAGAGACTAAAGTCAAACCATCTGAGCTTAAATTATGACTCCATGTTAGAAAACTGTTTCCAAGGATCTCTCATATTTCTGCACAATCTGCCGGCAGAAGCACATATAGCCTTTATTTTGGAATGTCCTGTCAAATATATTTGTATAGTGAACAATCTTGGACAACAGAGATAATCCAAGAGGGCATGTTGATTTGCTGTCTAGTATAATAAAGATGATGCCTCCATCCAAGAGAAATGTTGAACAAGTTTGCACATAGCTCATTAAAAGTTTGAGATTTCCTAAGCTTGGGGTTTGTCTTAGTCCATTTTTACTACTGTAAGAGAATACCATAGACTGGATCATTTGTAAAGAACAGAAATGTATTTGTCAAAGTTCTGGAGGCTGCAAAGTCCAAGATCAAAGCACCAGAACCTGAGGATCTTCTTGCTGCATCCTCCATGGTGAGAGATACAAGGACAAAAGGAAGCAACTGATCTTCACCAAGCCCCTTTATAAGGGTACCTGATCCCACTCATGAAGGAGGAGTACACATGGCCTAATCACTTCTTAAAGACTTCAATTTTCAATACTATCAGATTGACAACACCTGAAGTTTGGAGGGGACCCATTCAAACTATAGCTTAGCAATTTCCTAAGCTTGGGGTTGTTCAGCTGTGATGAAAACTCCACTGCATGCACAGCACCCATCTGGATCTACCTCTGATTTACCTCCTTGACACTTTGGGGCAGGAGTAACAGCAGCAACATGAAACTCATGCTGCCTGCTGTGTCTTTTGACACCTTTGGGACCAAGAATCTCATGTATTTTGCCAGCATTCATAAAACTGGGAGAAGCTAACATGTTAGCTTATGGGTAGGGTAAAATCTCAGACTTGACACCTTGCCACTTAGTAGGTATGTGATCTTGGAAATAAATAAATCTCAGTATAACTTTAGTGTTCACATCTAAAAACTGAGGTTGACAATCATCTTTACCTCACAAAATTATGAGGTTTAAACAAGAGAATGCCCAAGAAATGTAGCATAGTTTCTGACTGTAAACACTCAAAATCAAGACAACTGTTGAGTTTTTGTTGGTGTTGGTTTAACATTTCTGACCTTTAGAAATTTTTTTCCTCTTATCTGCACAATCTGTCTTTTTGGAAATATTTACTCATCTTTTTCTTTGGCTTTAATCATGTGAGCACATGTATGGAAGTGGAAAGTAAAAGTATTCAATAAAATACAATGAAACCTGGGAATTGTATATCTGAGCGCCATCCAAACATCTGCAGAGGAAAGAACAAGAGTTTACTGCCTTTGCTCTGGGGGATCAAAGCTGTGGTTTTAGCTGTAGATATGAATTACGGGGAAATTGCTATCTAATAGGGAAAAATCCCAGGCCAGTGAAATCAGAGGACCTTAGGATGGGGCTCTGAGCACAGACAGCGTCTCCAAAGTCCCCCAGGTGACAATAACATTCAGCTGGGTGAAACTACTGTTCTGACTAAAAAGATTTGTCTTTTTTATTCTGAGGTAGATGTTGAATCTTGATTGAAAGCACTTGAAGAGCTTTAAAACAATACGGAGGCCTGTGCCCCATTCCCAGAAGTTGTAATTTATTTGTTCTGAGTGAAGATTGAGTATCAGGGAAGTAAAAACTACCCAGGTGAATTCAATCTGCAGTCGATGTTCTAAGAAAGAGAACAGCAAAGAGGTCAAAGCTTCTCCTTTTAAACATTCCAGGGAGATAGGGCAAAGGATTTAATAAAATCACAGAAAATTAAGAGGATAATTCAACATTTTCTCATCCTTCAATGTTTTTTACATCCAAAATCAAGTTGAAGTCTTTCAAAATCATGAATCTAAATCAACTGGCTTTGCTTTTAATGAGGTCAGAGTGGTCCTGCAATTCTTTCCCAAACACAAAAATTAGATTGTAGCACATTGCGAAGTCAGTTTATATATGCGTATGTTGATGATTCAAACAATTTCTGTGGCCAAATATGCTACAGACATTAGTCAGGCAGGTTGTATAGACAAGTCTGCAGTTGATCCTCATGATTCTCGGGAAGGCTATGTTTGTTTTGGATGAAACCACCTTTGTTGTTTACATAAGCATGTTTCACTCATATGTTTGTAAAACCTGATACTATTCAGGGTATGAAAGTCCAAACAGGATTGTTACTGAATTATCTGCAAAATAAACAGTTTCATTTAAAACAGTCAGCTTTAGGCCACACACGAAAAATAACTTTCCTTGGATCCTTCAAGCTAAACATGAATGTTTAAACTATAAAAGTATAATTTAAAACCAAATGCTATTTAAAAACTAGCAATCTGTGGGAACAATTTAGAAGAAATATTATCTAAAAATTTGATTGGTGAACAAATTCTCAATCTTTTCTTCCAAAATCAAAATGTAGTGATCAAGATGAATACTTCACTTTATTGCTTAAATAAACACTATTTAAATGATATCGAAGGAAAGGATATTAACACCCGAACAGTTTCTTCTACGTATATGAGACACTTTACTGACATCATTTTCTTTTCATGCACACAGCAGCCACATCAGATATATGCTATTATAATTGAGGCTCATGGAGGTTAAATTGCCCAGTAGCTCAGCCCCTACATGGTGAAGGTGGGAGCAGATGTTGTCAGTCTGGTGTAGAAATCTCACTCCTTCCCATTACATCACTCAGCATTAACAATGGAATTACCAAACAAGTGAGCTCTAATGAAAAGAAGTGGCTGTGTAATTCATTTCTAATCTAGCCTATATATGTCTGGAATCATGAACTGCTGCATAGTGAAAAACATCTCCGAACTGGGAGTTGGAAGATCTAACACTTTCTGCTCAGCATAATAGTAATTGTGGGCATGCCAAAAGTTCTTTGAGCCCCCGTTTCCTCATATGTAAAACAGAGATTCTACTATCTTCTTGGTCTACTCCTCTAAGTTATAGTGGAGACAGAAGTACAGATGTTTTATAACTGTAAAGGACCAAACAAGTATAGGGAAATATCACCAGCAATACTCTCTCTATATGACAGGTACCTAGAAAATACCAATTTCTTTTAAACAGGCAAGAAAAACATTTATGGTATCAAGACATTGGGTAGAAATAAAATCTACTCAGAATAGATTTCTGAAATAGAGTTCTACTCAGAATAGATTTCAAATGGCCTGTCCTAGCATATAAAATTTAAATTTCCCTGTCAAGTGATGACTCAGGAGACTTCCCGGGGTTTCCTGATTGAGCGACTGTAGGTGTACAAAGTTACAATCCTTCATTATATATCACCAGATTTTACATTCCCTTATTAGTCTTCCACCCAAGGGAATTCTCCTCTAACTGTGGCAGATTTTAGCATTTTGTTTCTTTTTTCTAAGTGCCTGAGAATCAAAAGATCTTCATTCTTATTCTAGGCCAACCACATTCTAACTGTGGATACAGGTATGTTTAACCGCTGCAGAATCTAGCCTCTTCATCTACAAAGTAGTTGGGCAATGTTTAAGGTTGCCAGATCAAATACAGGAAGCCCAGTGAAATTTGAATTTCAGATGAACAAATTTTTTATAGTATAAATATTTTTTGTATTTTTATCTGAGAAATTTGGCAGTGCTAGCTGAGTGAATTCTCAGGCCCCTCAATCTCAGCATGGTCTTACTTCAGAAGATACAACTAACAATAATAATCACAATAGATGATTTTTAAGGTTTACTCTGTGCCAGGCACTATTATCAGTGCCCTAACATATATTATCTAAGTTAATCTTCTACAAAGCCCTACAAGATAGCACGAGTTTAGAACACAGTTAATATGGTTTAGCTCTGTGTCCCCACCGAAATTTCACCTTGAATTGTAATACCCATAAACCCCACCTGTCTAGGGTAGGACCAGGTGAGGGTATTTGACTCATGGGGTGGTTTCTCCCATGCTGTTCTTGTGATAATGAGTGAGCCTCACTTGATCTGATAGTTTTAGAAGCTTGAGGCATTTCCCCTGCTTGTGCTCACTCTGTCCTGCTGCTCTGTGAAGAAGGTCCCTGCTTTTCCTTTGCCTTCTGCCGTGATTGTACATTTCCTGAGGCCTCCCCAGCCATGTGGAACTGTGGGTCAATTAAACCTCTTTCCTTTGTAAATTACCCAGTCTCGGGTAATTCTTCATAGCAGTGTGAGAATGGACTAATACAACAGTTCACAAGACTGCTCTCATCTCTAATATCAATTGAAAATTCACTAGCCCTCAAGACTACCCTTAGATTCACTAATTCACTAGAAGGATTCATGGAACTCACTGAAACTTGCTATACTTACAGTTATAGTTTATTATAGCTAAAGAAAAGAAATTAAAAGCAGCCAAGAGAAGAGGCACAGTGTTAATCCTGGCAATCGTGTGTGACAATACATAGAATTGCTGGATGGGGAAATTCACCTGAGCTCTGGTATCCAGAGTCTTTTTTGGGGGGATTGTGGGGGGGAGGGGGCTCTATTGACAACTACCCATGCAACCAATCTCAATTTCCAGCCCCTTTATAGGTCAAGCTAATACCAAATGACTCAAAGCCTCCACCATAAATCACATTGTTAGACTTTCTGGCATAATCAATGCCCCCAGGTAAACAAAGACACTCTTAACAGGCAGGACATTCCAAGGGCCTAGAGATAATCTCCAGTAGTTAAGGTCAAAGTTCAGACTTCCCTTTGGGCAAGGTTAAATAACTTATTGCACAGATAGATAACAGTAGTTGTTCTCATTTTAAAGTTGAAAATAACTCTGAGGTACAAAGTCAAATGACTCCTCTATGGTTGTATAACTAGTCAGTAGCAGAGCTGAGATTCAAATTCAGAGCCTGTGCTTTTAATCACTAAATTGTGCCAGATTTGATTTATAGAGAGATCTAGGACTGAATCCCAAAATTGAATCTCTCTATTGTTACTCTAAAACCAAGCCATCAGCTCCTTTCAGACAAAGCCTTATCCAACTCAGGTTATTACCATATAATCCTTGGTTTCAATTTTCTAATTCCCTGATTAGGGAAACAGCCAAAGATGACTTTTTTCAGCTGAAAAGACACAGCTCCCCAGGTCTGTCAATTATCACTACAAATGTTGAACATCCACCACGCACCAGGCACAGGCAGAAGAGGTTACATTGCACACTGTACCAATGTCATTACTGGATCCAGGTAGAGGTCAGTAATGAAAGACTTTAAGATTGTTCCTTCCCACTATCATTTCTGAATGGTCAATGTGTACCAGTGTTGTCAGATTCTTGGTCTCTCTCCTCTCAGTCCCCCTCCCTCCTTTCCTCCTTCTCTCTCTCCTGCTCTCTCACTGAGGCAGGTGGCCAAGCTGCTGAGTGTTGGATTTCTCTTTTACTTCTTATCCTCAGCTCTATGGGTAAGAGAAGCAGGGCAATGCTTAGTGGAAAAAAATAAGGAAAGTCAGTTCTGGTTTAAAATTTCTTTGACTTATTTCATGTTAAGACAAAAAACAAAAATGAGAAAAAAAGGAGTCTTTCTCAGGAGTCAACTGGATTCTCAGAACTGTCTAAATTTGGGGACCAAAGCCATTGCTAGTTTTATCTGTGTTGCCATTTTATTCTTGGTTTACATTCTGTTTGTTTCAAATGGTGAGCTATTAAGGAGAGAAAATGGTTTAGACTTAGGAATTCCTATACCTTCAGTCAAAATAACATCATTATTAAAACACAATAGTGATCATTTACACACACCATACTGCCAAAAGAAAACTGAGGACCAGGCAAGTTACGTGAGGAGGCCAGAGTCACACAGAAAGTTAATGGCAGAGTTAGAACTGGAACCAAGGTCTCCTAATTTAGAACTCAGCAAAGACTATGTCACCTCCTCCATGGACAATCAGAGAAAGAGAAAGTGTGAGGAGGAAAGTAAGGGAGGGAGGAAGAACAGAGGAAAGGAAGAAACGTAGCAAAACAATGGAAGGAAAGAAAGAAAGTCTTTGCTTTAAAAACAGATCAACCAATATATAACATGCAAAGGAAGCCACTGCCCTAACAGCCAAATACACACAATACCTAAAAGTTCAACAGCTTAGGGAAGATTTTCTGAAAACAACAGTAGATATTTAGTGTTTTGCTATTCTTGTTTGTTTGTTACATTTTACAGTTGTCTTTAGACAAATATCAATACATTGCTCTCCAAAAGAAGTATTTTGTTGTTTGGATTTGATTTTCTGGTTTTGTTTGGTTTTGGTTTTGGTTTATTTATTTATTTCTTTGTTTTTTGAAAATATAGTTTAAAAATATATTTAAAAAGTAAGAGGAGCAGAATTTGAGGTAGTAGAAGTTAGAAAATGAAGAGGCTACTCTGTTTGCTTTTTTTTCCTAGCATTGAAATAGTCTCACAACATACAACTACCTAAGGATAATATTAACAAATGTTTAATTACTAATACACCAACGACACCAAATAGGCATAGACATCAACCAGTCAGTCCAGATGCTAGTCACAGGTGATGGGTTTTTATAAATGAGATACTGGTACACAATGTCTGTCAGTATTTTATGACTCATAAGTCCCATTTTATACAAGGAGCACTTATTTTGAATTGCTCACTATTTTATAAGCATATTATTACACTTAGTCATTCTAACTCTCATTTTACAGATGAGAAAACTGAGGCCTAAGAAGTTTAAATAGCTTCACAATATTTCACAGCTAGTAATTGGCAAAGTTAGAACTTTAACCCAGGTCTGAGACCTCAGAACCAATAATATTAAGCATAAAACATTGTCTCATATTTACTGACAAAATAAGATGTATTGGCCATTGATAAGACTGTCATTATTGTTTGGATGGTTTGGCTTGGTTTGTGTGGGTTTGATTGGATTTGGTTTCATTTTAAGCCAACAGTCCTCCCCCCAAATTTTTGTAATCATCATTTTGACTTAAATCAACTTTGTTTTACATCAAAGCAAAGATGTTTCAGCATATTTAACTTGTCAACAGCAATTTTATTGATTAAATTTCACAAAAAGAAGTATTAAGGTTCATTCCAGAGACATCTATTGGCCATTTTCAGTATTTCTACAACATTCTGAGGGAATCTAGAATATTTCCTTTACATCACAATGAAATCAAACCAAATATTATGAAACAAGCTAGTATATCGCTATTTTAAAATAAGCAAATGGGTCACCTATAATTTCTTTGAAAAACTTTCTAAGTCAGAATCCAGTCCAGTAATTAGTACAAAATTGGCCCAGATAAGTATGATTGTAGTGAGGGTTCATCAAATAAATAGCAGTGGTTAAAATTCTATGCCAACTTTCTACTTATATTTGCATATAAGAAATAAACAGATTTAGAGATTTCGGGTTGAGGATCAGTGAGCTTCTTCATTTAGGAGGAAGAAATCACACCAACTAAGTTGCTCAAAGATCAATCCCAGGCTGTTACAGCAACCTGAAAGTTTAATCCCATCGGGATTCCAAGATTGTAGCCAATGCATACAAATAAACACCACCATAGGATGGAGACTCCTAGAGTCTGAACAACTCATTTTGGAAATGGCAGATTGGTTTTGAAGCTAGAACTATTTTTATCATTTGTTCACTTCATATCAAAATGTTTAAGCAGATTTTTTTTAACTCTTAAATGTGTCAATGTGCTATATATTTTATAGATTGCGTGTATGTTGTTTTGCTTATTTTAAAGTACTAGTTTTGAGGTTTTTAAAAACTTTCATTTTAAGTTTCATTGTAGGTTTGTTATATAGGTAAACTTGTGTCATAAGGTTTTTTGTAAAGATTACTTCATCACACAAGTATTATGCCTAGTACTCACTAGTTATTTTTCCTGAGCATCTCCCTCTTCCTACCCTCCACCCTCCAATAGACCCCAGTGTGTGTTGTTCCCCTTTATGTGTCCATGTTTTCTCATCATTAAGCTCTCACTTATAAGTGAGAACATGTGGTATTTGGTTTTCTCTTCCTGCACTAGTTTGCTAACGATAATGACCTCCAGCTCCATCCATGTTTCTGTGAAGGACATGGTTTCATTCTTTTTTACGGCTGCATAGTATTCCATGGTGTATATGTATCACATTTTCTTTATCCAGTCTATCACTGATGACCATTTAGGTTGTTTCCATGTCTTTGCTATTATAAATAGTGCTGCAATGAACATAGGTGTGCATCTATCTTTATAACAGAATGATTTGTATCCCTTAGGGTATATACCCAGTAACGAGACTGCTGGGTGAAATGAGATTTCTGCTTTTAGGTCTTTGAGGAATTGCCACAGTGTCTTCCCAATGGTTAAACTAATTTACACTCCCACCAACAGTGTAAAAGCTTTCCTTTTTCTCTGCAACCTCGCCAGCATGTTATTGTTTTGACTTTTTAATAATAGTCAATCTGACTGGTGTGAGGTGGTATCTCACTGTAATTTTTATTTGTATTTCTCTAATGATCAGTGATGTTGAGCTTTTTTTCATATGATTGTTGGCTACATGTATGTCTTCTTTTGGAAACTATCTGTTCACATCCTTTGCACACTTTTTGATGGGGTTGTTTTTTTCTTGTAAATCTGTTTTAACTTCCTTGTAGTAGATATGAGACCTTTGTCAGATGTATAGCTTGCAAAAATTTTCTCTCATTCTGTAGGTTGTCTGTTTAGTGTGCTGATAGTTTCCTTTGGTATGCAGAAGCTCTTGAGTTTAATTAGATCCCATTTGTCAATTTTTGTTTTGTTGCAATTGTTTTTGGCATCTCTGTCATGAAATCTTTGCCTGTTCCTATGTCCTGAATGGTATTGCCTAGGTTTTCTCCCAGGGTTTTTATAGTTTTGGGTTTTACATTTAAGTCTAAAGTACTGTTTTAAACTACATGTGTGGCATGAGTCCAAATTAATCAGGAATGACTTAAAGTCTGCCGTAGTAGCTGATATTAAAGCTGTCATTTATTTAAATAGCACTAACCTACAGAGAGAGATTGTGGCATTGGAGAAGGCCACAGAATTCCTAGCAGCTGTATTATTAAAAGCAGAGGCAGGTCAGGGCAGTGGAAGAAGGGCAGGGTATAGTCATCTGAAAGGCTTATGTTAAAAATTAGCCCATGTTAATATTATTGAAATTCCTTAAATTTTGAAAATTTATATATATATAATAATCTGTAATTTAATTTTAATGTGTCATGTGATAAAAATCATAAAAAGGATGTAAATAATATTACATCCTGAAATTTAAAATTAAATGTGAATTTCTTATAAATTTCAGTACTAAATATTTGGAAGGATGTTACTTTGATATATTATTTCTTTTGCTGTAATATTTTTGTTTCCTTTTCCTTTTACTCAGCTCATCCTTCCCCATTCCTATCCTAATCATTAGCTAATTAATATTAACAGACTGAAGTTAATTCCTTTACATTTCCCATTATACATTTTTTATAAAATATAAAATAATATACAGAAATATAAGAAAAAATATTGAAAAAAGACAAATTGTTAAAATGATTTACTTTCCTACTTGCCTTTCACTGGTGTCAGGCCTGCATCTTAGTCTGAAAGTTCTTGCCAAACTCCTGTTTCTCTTCTTTATCTTTTATGCACATTTTGACTATTAAATTTCTTAAATGTATAATCCCGTCTTCCCATCCTCTTCCTTTGGAGTCCAAACCAATATAATTATTTCAAAATTTTCACTATTTCAATAATATTGTGATGAAAATATTTATGCGGGCTAGATGTGATGGCTCATGCCTGTGATTCTAGCTCTTTGGGAGGTCAAGGTAGGATGATTGACGGAGCCCAAGAATTCAAGACCATCCTGTTCGTAACATGATGAGACCCCATCTCTACAAAAAAATAAAAATAGAAAAATATAAAATTAGCCAGGCAAGGTGTTGCTCACCTTCAGTCTCAGCTACTCAGGAATCTGAGACAGGAGGATTGCTTGAGCCCAGGAGTTCTAAGTTGCAGTGAGCCATGATTGTGCCATTGCACTCCAGCCTGAGCAACAGAACAACACCTGAAAGACAGAAGAAAGAAAGAAGAAAGAAAGAAGGAAGGAAAGAAAGAAAGAAAGAAAGAA